>NW_018408843.1:214498-271986 GCF_002113885.1 Mizuhopecten yessoensis | reverse complement strand
AGTGATACCTGTTGACAATGATACCTGTTGATAGTGATACCTGTTGACAGTGGTACCTGTTGACAGTGATACCTGTTGACAGTGGTACCTGTTGACAGTGGTACCTGTTGACAGTGATACCTGTTGATAGTGATACCTGTTGATAGTGATACATGTTGACAGTGATACCTGTTGATAGTGATACCTGTTGACAGTGGTACCTGTTGACAGTGATACCTGTTGACAGTGGTACCTGTTGACAGAGCCTGTTGAGTGATTCATGACCGTCTGGAGCAGGAGCGAGAAAACATGTTGGAGTGAGTACAGGTGCGCGATGAAGGCTCCGACTCTATGAAGGTTTAAATGGCCTATGTTGGGATTCAGGTGAACATTTTTATATACAGTTCAAGAGGATTAGGCTTTATGTAACACATGTGGTGTAATTATTGACTTTAAGAGTCATATATGGGGAAAAAGTCAAAGAAACGTAAATTGTCATCGACGCCTCACAAGCAATCAACCGTGACCCGGACAGGTAATGAAATGTACTTTACACCTGACACAGGTACATCGATACCGGGACAGCCACCCGTCGGGCCCACCAGTGTTATATTGGCGAGCGCTCACGGTGATATTTACGGTACCCCAACCTCGCCCGTTCCTTCTTCCAGCTAATTTACAGGGATCACCGGTACCATGCTATTACACACCACATTCATTCCACCAAACTAGCCAATCGAATTCCTTGCCTCCCCCACCATACCTACTATTATGGAATCTGTCATTAATGATATATACCGCAAACTAGGAAAGCTTGACATTTTAGACACTATCGTTCAAAGGCTGAACACCATCGAACAAAAGTTTGGTAAAATAGATAGTGAACTATCTGAAGTTAAAAAATAGCTCGGTATACATAGCGAGAAAATACACGGGGCGGAATTGGACCAAACTATTCTGGAAGAACGTATAGAGAAAGTTGAGGGTGAGCGGGACCCATATGGCTCGTCAAGCGTACGGCGATCTTAATGAAAAAATGCTAGAAACCCAGACAAGATCCATGCGTAACAACCTGTTAATTGGTGGTATCCAGGATCCTGGTGACCTAAATGAAGACACAGAAACAGTTTTTAAAACTTTTCTTCGTGAGGAACGTGAAATTGATGCGGAAATAAACTTCCAAGTAGTGCATCGGCTAAGGAGGAGACGAGACGGGAAACCGCGTTCAATCGTTGCCGTTTTCACCAACCGAAAGGATCGTGAAAAGGTTCTCGGCGCTGTCCCCAAGAAACTGGGAGGGAAACCATTTAGCGTAAATGAACAGTTTCCAGCTGAAATAAATGAACGACGCCGGGCCCTGTTTCCCATTATCAAAGAGGCGAAGAGACAGAGACGACAGGTGAGCTTCAAAGCTGATAAATTGGTTATTGCCGGTCATATCCAGCGACCACAGTCTTTTCCTCCACACCTGCCGTCCTCCGCCCCACGGAGAGACTTTCACCAACCCCCAGAACTAAGTAGAGGACATCCCTATGATCGGAGTGAATTTGATATATTAGACGTACCTGATGGGTACATGTATGAAGCGAAACATAGAAAAAATCTGAAAAAAAATCGGGTGGGATTGTCATTATTTATATAAAAAAAAATACATCCCCACGTAAAATTTTGTAAAAGTGATTCGGAGTGGGTACAATGAGTAATTATACAGAAAAATGTATTACGACTTGATCATGATGTACCTATGGGGTGTGTATATATACCCCCAGAAAACTCGAGATACTCTTCTCCAGAGGCATTTTCTGATATTGAAAAAGAAATGTTACTTTTTTGTCAAGATGATACCAAAGTTTCTCTAATAGGCGATTTTAATGCCAAAACAGAGCTACGACAAGATTTTGTGGAACCTGACAATAGTCTTGCAGAAATACTTGAAATCAATAGAAATGATGATCTTTATTCGTTTATGTATGATTTTGAATCATTAAGGTTGAATAATGTACCACTACAAAGGTTTAGTGAATGTAAATCTAAGATCAATAATTTTGGATACAAGCTCCTTGATTTTTGTAAATTAAACAATTTGTATATAGCAAATGGAAGACTAGGTGATGATAAAAATGTTGGTAAGGTTACTTGCAATGATTCAACTGTCATTGATTATGTGTTATTATCTTCAGATCTGTTCAAACTAGTTAAGAATTTCAAAGTTATTGATTTCAACCCATTAATATCAGATGTCCATTGTAGTATTGAACTCGTCTTACATGGAATTAATAATGAAAATAACAGCCACGGTAACCCCAGCTCTAATAGCATGTCTTATGTCGAATGGAACTGTGAGAAAAGTAATATATTTGTTGAAGTAATAAAAAACGATAATGAAGATGGTGTAAACAAAATTAGTGATGCATTAAAACAACTCCATGATACACCCGTGGACCAAATTAATAAAACCGAACTTAACGACATTGTGAGTCGAATAGGTAACCTCTTCACAAGGTCAGCTAATAAGGCGTTCGGTAAAAGATATCCAGACATGCGCCAGAGTAATAAATGTACAACTAATAAACCATGGTATACTGGAAAACGTAGAAAACTGTGAAATGAGTTTCACTTGGCCAAGAGTAAGTATAAATTAGTGAAAAATCAAATAAACAAAAAAGCCCTGAGAAATAAGAGTAAACAATATAGAAAAGAAACGAATAGGTGTTTTAAGGAATATCAGCATAAAATGGAAAGGGATATCAGGGAATCTGCAAATAGTAACCCCAAAATACTATGGAATTTATTAAATAAATTATCTGGTAAAGCTAAATCTAATAAAGTTGTCATACCAATAAATGAACTTTTTGAGTATTTCAAAAAGCTGAACAATTCAACTGATGACCGGGATGATGATAACATATATATTCCCGAACAAGAAAATAATACTTTTTACCAAATACTAGACGAAGATATTTCAGAGGAAGAGATTAAACATGCGGTAAATATTTTAAAACATAATAAACCTGTGGAAATGATGACATTTTAAATGAGCATATCAAGAGTACATTAACTAACTTTATGCCGTTTTATACAACGTTATTTAACAGTATACTAAATACTGGATTAGTCCCGGACTCTTGGACAGTTGGAATAATTAAGCCTATTTATAAAGATAAAGGAGAAACTTGCGACCCGGACAACTATAGAGCTATACCTCTAGTGTCTTGCTTGGGGAAAGTGTTTAATCATATCATCAATGATAGATTAACTAAATTAGCTGATGAAATTAACCTAATTTCTCCCTCTCAGGCAGGGTTTAGAAAAGGTTACTCGACGACTGAAAATATTTTTATATTACACTCATTAATAAACACATATTTTGCCCAAGGGAAAAGGCTATACTGTACATTTATTGATTTTCGAAAAGCGTTCGACACAGTTTGGCGAGCGGGATTATGGCAAAAGATGTTAAAAAGTAACATAAATGGAAAAGTTTTTAAGGTTATCCAAAACTTATATTTTAACACCAAGTCATGTGTTAAAAACGGAAATGAAATTTCGGAATTTTTCGTTTGCAATGTCGGATTAAAACGGGGAAAATGTATCCCCATTTTTGTTTTCACTATATCTGAATGATCTTGACAATTTTTTAATCCAAAATGATTTTGCATATCTTAATGATGTAGAAAGACTTTGTTAAATTAACATTGGAATGTATCTTAAACTATTTTATTTTACTATTTTAAGTTGGAAGTTAACTATTAATGTACAGAAAACGAAAGTCGTCATCTTTGAAAAAGAAAACGTAGACAACAATATGTGTTTAAACTGAATGAAGAAAATATCGAAGTCCAAAATTCTTATTCATATCTGGGCATATTATTTAATAGCAATGGGAAATTTAGTAAAGCAAAAACAAAAATAACTGAACAAGCTAAAAAGGCACTTAATGCATTGTACAAGAAAACAAGAAATATTCCATTGTCTGTTGATTTGCAACTTAAGTTATTTGATTCTCTTGTTTCACCGATCCTATTGTATGCTTGTGAGATATGGGGATTCGAAAACACTATTACCATAGAAAGAATGCATTTGCAATTTTGTAAAAAAATCATGAATGTGAAAATTTTTACTCCGAATTACATGATTTATGGAGAAACCGGAAGATATCCTCTGGAAGTAGAAATCAAGACAAGAATGATCATGTTCTGGTTTAAGTTGTTAACTGGCGGGAGCAAGATATCTAGTCTGATGTACAAAATGACATATGTTTTACAATAAAATGAACAAATGCATTTTAAATGGAATAATTACATAAAAAATATATTAAACAAGTTAGGTTGTAGCAATTTGTGGATTTTTCAAAATACTTGTACTATGAATAGAAATCATTTCAAAGCTGTAGTTAAACAGCGGTTAAAAGATCAATTTATACAGAAATGGTTCCAAGAGATAGAAAACTCTTCTCGTGGTAAATTCTACTCCATATTTAAGACAAACTTTCAGTATGAATCATATCTTACAAAACTTAATGAAAAAGATAGGAAAATTATTTGTAAATTCCGCACGTCTAATCTAAATTTCCCATTAGAGACTGGACGCTGGAATGCAAGTCCAAAATCAGATAGAATATGCCCTTTGTGTCAAACAGGTATAGGTGACGAACCACATTATTTGTTTAAATGCCAAAATACTTATATATCATCAATAAGAAAAATATATATCCATAATTATTACACTACAAACCCAAGCAACTTTAAGCTAAAAGGAATAATTTCTATTTGTAATTTACATGTTTTACCTAAAATAAGTCGTTTTCAGGCTTTAAGTGACATAAGATAAATGCAGTGCTATTATTCTGATGTATTATATATGTACATGTTGTATACACAATCTGTACTCACTTTGCTATGTAATTGAAATGTATTGAAATGTTGACCTCTTGTAACACACCTCGTGTGTCATGAGTGTAAAATAAAACTTGGTACTTGGTAAATGACCCGACGCTAGAGAGAATCACAACACTGAACTCCTCTCATGACACATAGATGACACTTAACTAAAGTGAAAACATATCACGAAATCATCTAAAAATGTATACACAAATATTTATAACTATTTCATGTAATATGAAATCATTTACTTAATAGTCAGAAAATAAAATGGTTCAGCTCTGTCACTCGGTTAAAAAGATAACCCGAGTTACCTCCAGTACAAAACAGCGCACTGAGGATACAACAGAGAACCAGTTTAATATTCAGGGTAATACCGATTTATCTCCCTTTTTAATTCATTGAAATTTCAGATCAGGCAAGAGAAATTGGTCATGCAGAATCTATGAATTGGCGTCGCGCGGCATAACCGTTCAATTTACCTTAATAGTTAATATGCGTTTTACCGCTGTGATACCAGGGTTTAATGCAAATTTATTCACATACGTAATTGGTGAATTCAAAACAATGACTCAGTGAACGTGTCATGTGACTTTGAACAATTGGTGTTTATGGAGTGACGTGCCTCCATACTTGTGTTGTGTTGAGACTAGTGGTGTACTAGCTCAAAAATTGGTGTTTGACTTCTTGGTATAGAATAATATAAAATTGATGGGTCTGCCCGTGGCGACTCACAATTATATATATAGATTAAAATAAGTATTTCAACTTCAGCCGAGACCACAAATATACCAGAACAAAAATTAAAATATTAAGGAAATGTATATTTGGTGTATGTTATTTTTTTCTACAATAAACACCACATAGACCTAAACAAATAAATAGTAAAAAACAACTTTCAACAAAACTTTTATTCGATATCTAATACGATTGAAAATAAGGTAAAAAATTAAAAGAAGAAAGATTTATTTTTTATTTTTTAGTTTAAACATATTTTATTTGAAAAAATTCCAATGGAATTGGACACAAGTTAAACAACTTAGAAACGTCCTCTTCCATAAACTTTTATACAATGGTAACATACATATATGGCAGCATTTCATGAACAGTTGATATAAATATTATATATACATATTTATAAAACTTAACATTAATGTATACAGATGGAAATATGCATTTCCCATATCAGTACTAGTTCAAGGAATTTCACTTAAAATGGCATAGATATAGTATGAATGTCATACCTAACAATTAAAGTATGTACATGTATAATAAAGCATAGTGAATAGATACAACTGAATGTTGGAACCAGTTTCTGCATGTAAACCGCATTTTTTTACTTAACATTTCATTTGACTAATAATGATGATTTGTCTTTATTATTTGATACTGAAGCAGATTATGCAAAACGATTCGTGTTTTTGATATATTCTTGTACAAACAACCGTATATTATCATTATCAGTCTGGTACAGATTAATAGAACCGTTCAACAGTACATCTAGATCAATGACTATATCATATCTAGACAATTGTCTGAAAAGTATATCCCGACACTGGTTGTATATATTACACTGAAAAAAATAATGAAAGTGGTTCTCTATTGAGAAAGAACAGTTACATGCTGGTGATAAGACTAAATTACACTTGAAAAGATCTGCATTCAACGCGCTACAGACGTGACGGCGTCTAGTATGTATTATATCAAATTTTCTGTTACCTGCAGACAGTTTAGTTACAGGTTTGTTTTTTCTAAAAATGCTATGTTTAAATTTTGACACTGTTTCTAGAGTTCTAGTTGAAATATCTAATGAATTCCACATTCTCAGGGCACTGGGGATAAACGATTTTTCATACAAAACTAGTCGACACTTGGGTAATACATAATCTTGACCATTTTAGGATAATTTTCTTTTGCTACTCTGACCAAGAAGATACATTTTGTACATATGCCATGTTTCTGGAAACAAAATGTGGTACTGATACATAGGTATATAACAATTGTCATAAATCTCTCCTTGTCGTATAAAAACCTCAGAGCTAACTAAACACCAAGAACACTTAGAACCTGACTACAGCAACAAGAAATGTGACACAGCCCTCTCTCATAAACAGTACACATTGATAAGGGAGGCAGGGACTGAACTGACCAATGACAAGCATGATTGAGTTCCTAGATGTGGAGCATTGTATTAGCTCTGGAGGGATAATGATCAACTCTCACTGGCATTTATCGTTAGAGAAAATATAAAAATAAAAGATTATGACGCATAACAATATTTCTCCATTTTACAACTGGACTTGTATGCAGAGGTATGGTTGTAACATACAATGTTTGTGTTGTGCAATCACATTCCCATAATACTGCATTTGAGATTTGATTTTTGCTTCTATATTAGGCTTACGAACCGGGAAGTAATTTGCCTTAAATACAAGGTTATACTGTGTAACACATAGACATACCGTGAGGGGTAATGGCGTTTGTAAGGGGGTCAAACATGTGACCTGTATCGTCATCTGTTACAATAAATGTTCTGTCAAATCGCTGTGATTTGTGTGCAGCGTATCAGGACCATACAATACCATTACCTGAAGTAACATATACAGGATACCGCTATTTAAATGAAAGGAACTGTCGATAAAAAAACGCCTAGTTTAGGTGTTTCAGTCTCAGTATTGTGAACATTACATGATTGACAACAAGTTTTTTTTACCATTGAGTGAATTAACGGGTTAGTGGTATGTTTCCATAGATAAATCATTGTTGTTGTTCAAGTTTGCATTCACGCATACATATTCGCAAAGGATTACAATTAATCATAATTAATGATGATGATGATGATGATGATGACGAAGCTCATTAACTTTGGAATGAAAATGTGTCCCTGAGGGTCAAGACCTGAATACGGTTAAGTGTTTTGACTTAATCCTTAAAAATAATATTAAATTCGTGCAGTGTTGAATTTGTAGATGCGAAATTGTTATATAAGCAGTGCTACTAAATTTTGTTTTTAACGTCATCATATCTACAGTGGTAAGGTTCAATCGTCATTGAATACATTTACTTATTATCGTTCAGGGAGATTAAGTAACCGAATATTTAATCGAAATGTATTAAGATGATTAATACTTTTAACTTTACAGCGTAGACAAACCACTTCATAATTAAAAAAAGTTATATTCTAATGGCTAATTTGAATATCCTTCAAGCTTATTTCTGGGTTTTTTTTCAATTTTTGAGCCTGTTATTAGAGAAATGAGACGAAGTTTACGTTAAACGCCCTGTAGTCTAGACTTCTCCTCAGTTACCTATGCATTCATAATGATTGGGTCTTTGTTGGTACACAAACGAATACTTAAACGTATTTAGACCTCTGCTTTGTTGATTATCACATTTTACGTACACGTTGTACATTGAATAGGAACTCAGAACCAGGAAGAACATATCTTCTATTTATAGCTCTATTTTGTCTACTGATATGTAAATAAAGGTTGGGAGGACACCGTATTATATGTCTGACGTGAAATTGTCATTGTTATCCAAACTTACGTAATACCTTGACCGTGACACCAAGGATAGGTGTGGCGATTTATACACATACATTAAATTTCTATTATATTCAGTGTTGTGTTATACCGTCCATTTTCTATTATATACAGTGTTGTGTTTATACCGTCCACCTTCTATTATATTCAGTGTTGTGTGTATACCGTCCATTTTCTATTACATACAGTGTTGTGTGTATACCGTCCACTTTCTATTATATACAGTGCTGTGTGTATACCGTTCACTTTCTATTATATACAGTGTTGTGTTATACCGTCCACTTTCTATTATATACAGTGTTGTGTTTATGCCGTCCATTTTCTATTATATACAGTGCTGTGTGTATACCGTCCACTTTCTATTATATACAGTGTTGTGTGTATACCGTCCACTTTCTATTACATACAGTTTTGTGTTTATACCGTCCACTTTCTATTATATTCAGTGTTGTGTGTATACCGTTCACTTTCTATTATATACAGTGTTGTGTTATACCGTCCACTTTCTATTATAAACAGTGTTGTGTTTATGCCGTCCATTTTCTATTATATACAGTGCTGTGTGTATACCGTCCACTTTCTATTACATACAGTGCTGTGTTTATACCGTCCACTTTCTATTACATACAGTGCTGTGTTTATACCATCCACTTTCTATTATATACAGTGTTGTGTTTATACCGTCCATTTTCTATTATATACAGTGTTGTGTGTATACCGTCCACTTTCTATTATATACAGTGCTGTGTGTATACCGTCCACTTTCTATTACGTACAGTGCTGTGTTTATACCGTCCACTTTCTATTATATACAGTGTTGGATTTAAACCGACCACTTTCTATTACATACAGTGTTGTGTGTATACCGTCCATTTTCTATTATATACAGTGTTGTGTTATACCGTCCATTTTCTATTATATACAGTGTTGTGTTGATACCGTCCACTTTCTGTTATATACAGTGTTGTGTTTATACCGTCCACTTTCTATTATATACAGTGTTGTGTGTATACCGTCCATTTTCTATTATATACAGTGCTGTGTTTATACCGTCCACTTTCTATTATATACAGTGTTGTGTTGATACCGTCCACTTTCTATTATATACAGTGTTGTGTTTATACCGTCCACTTTCTATTATATACAGTGTTGTGTTGATACCGTCCACTTTCTATTATATACAGTGTTGTGTGTATACCGTCCACTTTCTATTATATACCGTGTTGTGTGTATACCGTCCACTTTCTATTATATACAGTGTTGTGTTATACCGTCAATTTTCTATTATATAACAGTGTTGTGTGTATACCGTCCACTTTCTATTACATACAGTGTTGTGTGTATACCGTCCACTTTCTATTATATACAGTGTTGTGTTTATAACGTCCACTTTCTATTATATACAGTGTTGTGTTATACCGTCAATTTTCTCTTATATAACAGTGTTGTGTGTATACCGTCCACTTTCTATTATATCCAGTGTTGTGTGTATACCGTCCATTTTCTATTATATACAGGGTTGTGTTTATTCCGTCCACTTTCTATTATATACAGTGTTGTGTTTATAACGTCCACTTTCTATTATATACAGTGTTGTGTTTATAACGTCCACTTTCTATTATATACAGTGTTGTGTTTATAACGTCCACTTTCTATTATATACAGTGTTGTGTTTATAACGTCCACTTTCTATTATATACAGTGTTGTGTTATACCTCAATTTTCTATTATATAACAGTGTTGTGTGTATTCCGTCCACTTTCTATTACATACAGTGTTGTGTCTATCCCGTCCACTTTCTATTATATACAGTGTTGTGTTTATCCCGTCCATTTTCTATTACATACAGTGTTGTGTGTATCCCGTCCACTTTCTATTACATACAGTGTTGTGTTTATACCGTTCACTTTCTATTATATACAGTGTTGTGTGTATCCCGTCCACTTTCTATTACATACAGTGTTGTGTTTATACCGTTCACTTTCTATTATATACAGTGTTGTGTGTATACCGTCCACTTTCTATTACATCAGTGTTGTGTGTATACCGTCCACTTTTTATTACATACAGTGTTGTGTTTATACCGTCCACTTTCTATTATATACAGTGTTGTGTTTATAACGTCCATTTTCTATTACATACAGTGTTGTGTGTATACCGTCCATTTTCTATTATATACAGTGTTGTGTTTATAACGTCCATTTTCTATTACATACAGTGTTGTGTGTATACCGTTCACTTTCTATTACATACAGTGTTGTGTTTATCCCGTCCTCTTTCTATTACATTCAGTGTTGTGTGTATACCGTCCACTTTCTATTACATACAGTTTTGTGTGTATACCGTCCACTTTCTATTATATACCGTGTTGTGTGTATACCGTCCACTTTCTATTACATACAGTGTTATGTGTATACCGTCCACTTTTTATTACATACAGTGTTGTGTTTATACCGTCCACTTTCTATTACATACAGTGTTGTGTTTATATCGTCCACTTTCTATTATATACAGTGTTGTGTGTATACCGTTCACTTTCTATTACATACAGTGTTGTGTATATACCGTCCACTTTCTATTACATACAGTGTTGTGTGTATACCGTCTACTTTCTATTACATACAGTGTTGTGTGTATACCGTCCACTTTCTGTTATATACAGTGTTGGCTTGGAAACCTTGATGTTTTATACGTTTGATGATAGTATTGATGGAGTCTTATCCTTCATATTGGAGAAACACATGCATATCTTTTATCCTCCAGAAAAAATGAAATACAAGATGACTTAGTGTCCGTTTTGATAGTTTTATACTTTAACATTCCTCTAGTGTGCTGCAAACTGAGCGAAATAATTTAAACGAGAGCAAAATTTGAATATTTGTATTTCTTTATCCCTAAAACACCACAATAGAGCTATATTCAATAACTTATGTCATGTTTTCTTAACAAATATATCAGCAGCATACGGACCAGAACTCTATCTGCTTAGCAGAGCAACAAATGGAAATACTACACCAGGAAGTACCTATTTAACAATACAGAAAATCCATATAGGACAGCAAACACAGTAACAGTGAAACCGTTTCTGCTCCATAAAATGTATGCTCATTTCGTCCATTTAAAAGTTGTCATTAGTAGTCAAAATGAAAAATAAAGACAACATATTCTAACAATGTTCTGAAACACGTGCAGATATACACTTACATGAGATATACATGATATTTGGAGAAGAAGAAAAAAGAATACGGTACACCAGGAAGTTTTGGTTGTTGCTATGACACCAACTGTGTATTTCCATAGGTCGCGTGAGTGTTCACGTACAGTATAACAAAAGAGTGTTGTTGTGGGATAGCCTCCAAATAACAGTACAATCAAGTAAATACCAAAGTTTCTACCACAATACGCTGTGTTATTCCACTCTCAGATAATTGTATAAACACGCAGACTGTTAGATAAATATGAGTTATATATGACCTTCAAGAGTTTTGACTGGTCGAGATGAACTTTGACCGGGAAGACTTTTTCCACGTGCTTTTTGCCACCTGCTGTTTTGTTTACGTCGTCGGCTGTCAACATCCGACAAATGTTGGTGACTTTGTGAGGTTATGCGGACATGGTGGTTATTAAGGCAATATTAAAAGATGATGCTTAAAGATTTGATCGCTAGTTTCAGGCAAAATTGCTACAGACGCTCGATATCGTTTCGACGTCACACCATCGCGTGTGCAGGTCGTGAAACCAAAACAAGATCTGTCACAGTGTCGGGAAACATTTCGTTCTCCCAACGTCCCATTATCGCTATTTAGACGGTCTGACTATGGCTGAGCTTTCACTATAAACGTCAACCACAGAACCGTCACGAAAAAACGTAGGCCTAGAAACGTAGGCCAATGGTTTTGGATATTGACAGCGATAAGTTCGTCTACAATGGTTCATCACTTGGCGGGAGGCAGACTTCGTACGATATGATTACGCGCATATAGTCCGTGGTTAATTTATATAAATTAATGCAATACTACTACTCTCAATATTTAAAGCCGTTCATCTATTTTATTTGAATATTAATGAGTGACTTTTTTCATATGGGTCATATCACTACGCCAGCCTTGTCAACAAACACATGTGTGTATGTTATTTCCGACTGATCATGAGATTGTGGTTGAAACAGATCACACGACTCGTGGTTGTTGAGTATGGTATTTATTTCACTCTCGTTAGTTAATTTCCAAAAGTTACAGAAAGACACTCGCTAAAGCCCGTGTCTTTTGTAACTTTTGAAAATTAACTAATTCGAGTGAAATAAATACCATAGTCAACAACCACTCGTTGTGTAACCTCTATAACTACAACCTTGTTGAGACTATGTTTTTAGATTGATAATGTAAGACATAAAATGTCTAAACAAACATCTGGCAGTAGTCAGAAGGAGAAACCTTGACATTTTTTGCACGAATGAGCCATTACATACATAAATGTAATTATAACGTATCATAGCTAATTATAAGGTACAAGATATCTTTAGTATTTTCTGTTTTAAAAACTAATCGTACCGTATCGTCTGCTGTCAATATAAAGCGGCAACACCATGATTGTAAATATATAAATCTTTAATCTAATTAGCATGCTCTGGATAGGAAATCGTTACAAAATTTGCAGATATACGCTGTTTCAATTAGCATTTAATTTTAAATCCATATCAATATGCAAGCGTTAATGAAAACTGAGCGATAATGTAAGCTTTTTAATACGAAAACCAGAATGTAAAATAAAGGTTGTATTTGTAAAGGAGTGTTTTCTGAAGCTAGCCTGACTGTTATGATGATAACAACTCTGATCAAGTAAAATAAACATATCATAGACAGGTGTTGTGTACTATAGCTACATTATTTTATAGACAAGTGGGCATGTAATTACTACAGAGAGGAAGAAGCTAAATAGACGGATGGTAGTAATAGACAGGTTAAAGATATAGAAAGGCGATAGCTATAGACAGGTAGTAGTTATAGACAGATAATAGCTATATAGCTATAGAAAGGTGATAGCTATAGACTTATGGTAGTTATAGACAGGTTAAAGATATAGAAAGGCGATAGCTATAGACAGGTAGTAGTTATAGGCAGATAATAGCTATATAGCTATAGAAAGGTGATAGCTATAGGCTTACGGTAGTTATAGACAGGTAAAAAATATAGAAAGGTGATAGCTATAGACAGGTAGTAATTATAGACAGGTAATAGATATAGAAAGGCGATAGCTATAGACAGGTAGTAGTTATAGACAGATAATAGCTATATAGCTATAGAAAGGTGATAGCTATAGACTTATGGTAGTTATAGACAGATTAAAGATATAGAAAGGTGATAGCTATAGACAGGTAGTAATTATAGACAGGTAATAGATATAGAGATGTGATAGCTATAGACTGGTGGTAGTTTTAGACAGGCAATATATATAGAGAGGTGATATCAATAGACTGGTGGTTGTTATAGACAAGTAATAGTTACAGATATTTGATATCTATAGACTGGTGGTAGTTATAGACAGGTAATATTTACAGAGAGGTGGTAGTTATAGACTGGTGGTAGTTATAGACAAGCTAAGGTTAGGTTAGGAATTGAACAATCTTCTTCACCGGACTAAAAAAAATACAATACATAGTACATGCTGATACTAATGAAATTAACAAAATGTACAATGTATCATAAAAAACAAATACAGCTAAATTTCATTAAATTTCATCAGTTCATATTGAAAATTCGTCTCTGTAATTGTAAACCAGGTCTTGGTTATCCCAAAACTTGTCAGGTCTATTTCAAAACAGTTTGTATTTGGCACAAATATCACAGAATCTCGTATATTGTTCCAAAGGCATGTGATAGTTTTGTACAGGTGGTAGGTAAAGACAGGTGGTCGCTATAGACTGTTGGTAGGTAAAGACAGGTTGTAGCTTTAGAGAGGAAGTAGTTATGGACAGATGGTAGCCTTAGACAGATGGCGTAAGTTGTTATTTTGACCGGTGCTATTGCCAGGTAATAGAGTGTAGCTTTAAATGTTGGAGATACATGTAGCTATAGAAAAGATTATTTATTTAAAGGTTCGTTTGACTTTCATAATATACTCGGGATAGTTATTGACGCTATTTCATACAAATTGAACTGCAGTTGTAAACAAATGATGTCTATTTCTGGTTTGACTGTACGTCTAAACTCAGGTTAAAGCCATAGACAAGCATTACTTTATAAGACTTTGGCGGTAGTAAAATGATGTCTATTTCTGGTTTCTGGCAAACAAAAAGAATAGGGAAAGATGTCACACACGAATACAGCTAGCTTTATTCAATGAGAATGATGACATGATTGCTCGTCAATGGACACCGTCTTATGCAGTTAATTTAACGATTGGTTGTTTATGCACACATTCTAAGGCAGGTAATATAAAGATTTGTTGTTTATGCACGCATTCTAAGGCGGGTGATATAACGTTTTGTTGTGCATGCACACAGTCTAAGGCAGGTACTATAAAGGTTGGTTGTTTATGTACACAGTCTTAGGCAGGTAATATACAGATTGGTTGTTTATGCACACAGTCTAAGGCAGGTAATATAAATGTTGGTTGTTTATGCACACAGTCTAAGGCAGGTAATATAAAGATTGGTTGTTTATGCACACAGTCTAAGGCAGGTAATATAAAGGTTGGTTGTTTATGCACACAGTCTAAGGCAGGTAATATAACGATTTGTTGTTTATGCACACAGTCTTAGGCAGGTAATATAAATATTGGTTGTTTATGCACACAGTCTAAGGCAGGTAATATAACGATTTTTTGTTTATGTACCCAGTCTAAGGCAGGTAATATAAAGACATTTGCTAAATACAGACAGTACGTGAATCACATTTTACCTTATTTTTTTTTTTTCATTTCCTTTTTTTTTTTTTTGTAAATTTTTGGGAACATTTTTAAAACAAAATAATTTTCAAAGCAATAATTAATGAAACGACAAATTATATAAACAAAAATGTTGCTGACAGTTCTCATGACAGTTGTTTGATACATGTATGTACTCCTCTAGAAAGAGTGTGCATCTTTTCTGTCATGATAGTATTACATGTGGCGGGTATTGGCAGGCGCACTGTTATTGAACCCGCCCTTTTCCACTACTTGAGCCGGGTTGCAGATTTCCATGTAGGCATTTTGTGTATAGTACTGAACAGGAGTAAAATATGCCGACTGCTTCTCTGTGTCCACTTTGCTGCACTTGTAAGATTTGTATACGGCAGTTCTGCAAATAATGATGGTAACCATAGATTTTGGCCAGACAGACATTCATTGTCGTTAAGACGCGTTTGTATGATTGCTCCTTTATAATAAATATCAATACCATCATGCAACACAATGGTTGATTAATGTTCAAAGCAAGAAGTTGACAATGTTTAAAGGATATTTTTGTCTATTACAAATAAATATATTTATACTGAAAGTTTTTATGTGGTGATATTCGATGATAATAAAATATTATTTTGTTCTTCCCAATCAATGGTGATATGTACATATATGTGAAGATATATAACACCTTTTTAAGGAGAAATAACAATTAGGTGATAATATGGAAAATTCTGATTAAATCATATCTTACCCTATGAGTATCACTGTGATGACCACTAACAGGACAACTACAGTTATGATGATATCAGTGCTGATGGTGTTCACAACCGTCACATGCTTGTCGCCTGAAGAGAAATGTAAATACAACTAAGTAAAATTATTTTGTCCATAAAGTGTGGAACTAAAGGCAATTAAGCGAACACTGAGGGTAGTTTAAACATGCAACACTGCAGAATCGTCCATCTGTTTGCATGGAAAGCACAAAACACTGATAGTTGTTCAGTCTGCTTACACGGACAGCATAAAACACTGACAGTTGTTCAGTCTGCTTACACGGACAGCACAAACACACTGAAAGTTGTTCAATCTGTTAACACGGACAGCACAAAACACTGTCAGTTGTTCAATCTGCTTACACGGACAGCACAAAACACTGACAGTTGTTCAATCTGCTTACACGGACAGCGTAAAACACTGAACGTTGTTCAATCTGCTTATACGGACAGTACAACACACTGACAGTTGTTCAGTCTGCTTACACGGACAGCACAAAACACTGATAGTTGTTCAATCTGCTTACACGGACAGCACAAAACACTGAAAGTTGTTCAATCTGCTTACACGGACAGCACAAAACACTGAAAGTTGTTCAGTCTGCTTACACGGACAGCATAACACACCGAGAGTTGTTCAATCTGCTTAAACGGACAGCACACACACTGAAAGCTGTTCAATCTGCTTACACGTACAGCACAAAACACTGAAAGTTGTTCAATCTGCTTACACGGACAACACAGCACTCTGAAAGTTGTTCAATCTGCTTACACGGACAGCACAAAACACTGAAAGTTGTTCAATCTGCTTACACGGACAGCACAAAACACTGAAAGTTGTTCAATCTGCTTACACGGACAGCACAAACACTGAAAGTTGTTCAGTCTGCTTACACGGACAGCACAAAACACTGATAGTTGTTCAGTCTGCTTACACGGACAGCACAAACACAGAAAGTTGTTCAGTCTGCTTAGACGGACAGCACAAAACACTGATAGTTGTTCAGTCTGCTTACACGGACAGCACAAAACACTGAAAGGTTTTCAATCTGCTTACACGGACAGCACAAAACACTGACAGTTGTTCAATCTGCTTACACGGACAGCACAAAACACTTAAGATTATTCAATCTGTTTACATGGACAACTAAAAACACTGAAGACAGTTACTTTTCCTAATACTGCAGGAATATAACATAGAAAGCACATTACGCTTTTTATTTTCACTGCTGCCATTGTGAAGGTAACACAGCGACAGTCTGTGACGCAAACACAGCGACAGCCTGTGACGTAAACACCAATATGACATTGTGAACGTAACACAGCGACAACCTGTGACATAAACACCAATGTGACATTTTGAAGGTAACACAGCGACAGCCTGTGACGTAAACACCAATATGACATTGCAATGCACCCTGTTTTGATTGTACAGGGGCCATTTGAAATATGTAATTACTTCACCTGAACATTAAAAAAATAAATACTGAAAAGTTCAGGTGAAGCCGTTATACGTTTTATTTAATCGCAATAAGATAGAAACCCAACGAACAAATCGATTGGGCCAAAAAATAAGGAAATCAAATAGATCTAAACTACTGCTAAAAAGGAGTGGAGGTTTGGGAATTGAAAGAAATAATTTCGGTACAAAAACGCAACACATAATAAAGTTAAAGTTACAAGCTCTTACTTACGAGTTTTTGTTTTGGTCGCAGTAGTTCGTGTGGTGGTTGTTGTCGTGGTAGGAACACTGGAAGTTGTTTGTGTGGTGGTTTCTGTCGTCGTAGAAACACTGGTAGTAGTATCCTCAGCTGTAGTTGTTGTTCCAGCCGTTGTACTCGTAGTAGTAGGGCAGTCGAGAGGAGGAACAGAACTGGGGCCTAAACATTTATAGAGTTCTCGTCAAGATATATGTTAATGTGTCGTCATCGTCAGATCTATCATGATGACGAAATCACATATTAAAGTTGAACTTCTTAATTAGGTCATTTTTTTCTCATTCCTTTGGAAGGTAATTCATTCATAAAACATTTTGTAATAAAACGAATACAATAACATAACAGTAACAATAATTAGAGGTTCTTACATAACGCTTTAACACAACCTAGTTCGTAGGTCTTCTCAAAGCGGTTCACAAACTACGAAAAGCAAACAAATAGAATCAATCATCAGCATTTTTTTAAAAACATTTAAATAATTCAAATGAATCTGGGTTAAGTATGTTAACATAATCCTAGCATATATGGTATTTTAGCATGAATCAAAACATGAATTAAGAAGGATTTACTTACCAAGAAAATTAAAGTAACAATAAACATCATGATTGAAGTTACTTACTGACGCAGTATGCCTGAGGACAGCTAGTTGCACTCTTGAGATTATAAACTCGAAAAGAGCAACAATTTTTCACTTGGACGGTGAAAGAACTGTGGCAGTTTGAGAAGGGTGACGTCATGCAGATCTTTCTATCTACGGTTCCCTCTGAAACATCTGGCATGGTGTCTGTTAAGGAAATGGGGATACATTTGCATTACGTAACATACATGTAGATGTATAGATAGCACATGTCAAGTTCGATTTTTATAATGAAACAACCGGCAAGTCATTTACAGTGATGGTAAAATACTAACGATATATCTCATATTGTATGCAAAATGAATTGTTATTTGTTCATGCGATAGATAATTGTTCTCAAATTGTATCTGTTCACCATATAGCTCTATTAGGTATAATTTACACTGACCATACATTCTCGAGAACTATGGACAATAGAACGTGCAGATAATTATTAAGGATTTAAGTTTCATCTGTCTCTTTTGTAATTAAGATACATCACACATTTTACTTTGTATTCCTTTTCTGTTCGAAAATTGGCTATGGGACACATTCATGTGTTACATTTTTTTTATTACTTATACACGTAATAGTGTACTGTTGTGTACCAGTATACTATAGTGTTGGCCGTTTGTTTAACTTATATCCTCACAAATTGATAGTTTTGGATCTGGAAGTACTATAGTGATGTTATCAATCTGAACCTTCTTTTTTTCTTCCTCTATTGTAAATACAATAATTGTATTGCTTTATCTGTAAAGTTACTCACCATTCATCCAGAGTTGATACTGCGTCCCACATCCACCAGAAACTAAAACACTACTGTCATTAGTCAGGTCAGTGCCCGCGTCTCCTATCAATCTGTACCATTTCTCAGTGAGGACTGCATCACAATTCTTGTTATTGTACACAGATTCTACGTGGCTAGGCGATCGTGTTGAGTCGGCGGTGAAATTCTCGTATGTCAAACAGGGATCTATGATAAATATAGATAAACTTTATAGAATAATTCTATATTCATTTTCTCAGAAAATATAAATATGTAGAAACACACCGTTTTGCAGGCATACAACACCTTGTGATATTATTATATAAAAACTATAAGTTTAATGTATATTTATTTAAAGAGGACTTCATTTTGGTCGTTAAATATATTCATATACTAGATTTGGAAGTATATAAACTTTAGACGAATATTATAAATGATATATATAGGATATTAAATGGTTTTCTGTTGGATACTATATATATCTAACGAGTATGGTCGAATTTCGATATATTGAGTAGCCCGAAGCAAGGTTTAAATATAAGAGTATTCTGCCGTAGTTGTGAAATATGCATGGTATGGGAAAAAGCGTATTCTTTTTCTATCAATTTCATTTCAAATCACAACGACGAAATGTAAAAGTGTTTAAAAAGTGCAGAAAAAGTAGCGGAATATTAAACACCAAGCTCTTGAAATTGCACCTTAAAGCAAGGATGGCGCCATTATAAAGTGTTTTCTAACTTATTCTACCTTTATCTGCTATTATCTGTTCAGATTCTCCAAAATGTTGTCAACCGTCTTGTTAATTAAACTAGAATAATGTATAGAACAAATGTGTAACCTAACAACCAAATACATTTGTAATTCATATAAAACTGCAAAAAGTACGGTTTTTGAATGCAATGAGCAGAGATTATCGTTCTGATTGGTCAAAGTTCCAAGATATATTCCCACATGCAAATAAAATCGTAAATTACTTTCTACAGATCTGCACTGCATTGACGATATAGGTGAGATAAACAATGGTATTTTTTGTATATCTCTGATGGAATGTAAAACACTAACATTATAAGCATCAACAATAACAAGTTCGTATCTGTGTATACTGACAGCTATAATGACTCTAGATGTAATTATCTAGATGGCGAAACTTTGTCATCATACATCGAATGAAAGTAGATCTCACCTGCTGTCACACTGGCAGGAATGCCCAGGCAAAGAACAAGTAGGAGAATGAACACTGCCATGCCTTCCTCGTTTGTTCTAACGTCCACGTATCCTCGACTACATATCGGTGATGAGGAGGCGAACCACCCTGTTACCCGGTCTGTTTACGTCTGATTTGGAATCCTGCCACTATGCTGTCAATTCACCCATTGATTTCGTCATTCCCGGATGTAACATGAATACACAATTGATCGAGCCTTTTATAACATGACCTGCGTAATAAACAGTCGATAATGGCGCGCACTTGTAATTTTAATGAATATGCTTTACATGCAAATGGTGGCTGGTGATATCAAATACCTTGACTGTAGTGAAACATAATGACGAATCAATGGGGTGCACTACATTTGTTCTTTAGCCCCCTTCGTTGTTAGTTGTATTGAATTTGACATTGTCTGGGTGTAAACACAGTTTGGTAGAGATTTATTTATCTAACCTGATCGATCGGAAAATATGAACACTAGATACTACCGCTTGTTCCTTGTCACGTGATTTGGGAAAAGGGTAGACGTTGTTTATGTAGATCCAGGTAGATACATTATCCTCAAACATAGGCTCCCTATGCTAGTGCTACTATATGGTAAACTTTAACATGGGTACGCTACTTTTATTATTGAAAATATATCCTTTGTTAGATAACTTTACTGAACACAGATCATGCAAACTTATGTCAGGTGTAACAAAAACTAGCACGATGTACTCAAAGGTTCTATTGTTAACATTTTGTTTCATAAATTGTTTAATGTAACCAGTACCCTGAATGTACGCTGGCGATGGCGCTGTTTTGGAGAACACATTAAATCTTAATTTTCAAACAACATTTAATTTTCTACCGTTTTACTTACAATTCTGTCTTTCCTTTAATTAATTTAATCAATATTGGTTGTACTTTAACCGAAAATGATAATGGTTATAATTATTGCAGGGATTTCTGCCTTTAAATCTGTCTTCTATGGTAGGTTTCATTATACGAAACGTTGGAAGTGAAAAAATAAAAAGTAGCATATAAATGTCGGTTAAATTAAATGTATACTTGTTTACTTTGTACTGATGCTAATTACTATTGCCAGAGAAGAAGTTGCATATACAAAAGTTAATCTAGATACACTAGTCACATCAGCTGTTTATGGTAATGTAGGGGTATGCTTACTTTGTCATGTAGTTGAATTCCACTTTTCTGAAAACATATCTCATCACATAACATACCATACCTAGTATGCATATCTGGATACCGTTGTTTACCATGTATTATCGTTCTTTGTTTAATCTCTCACGATTTTCCATATCTTACTAATACCCTACATACAATGTACAATTAATACCTCATTCCTTTTTGTAATGATAATAATATACAACGTTTGATATAGCGGCCCTATCTATCTAACATAAGCCACTCTAAAGCGCTTTTACAGAACATAGATATACAATTAATACAATTATCATATTCATAAATCAATACAATGTTTTTAGGAATTCGCAGATGGCTGCCTTATCAGGCGCTAACTACTAGTCCCATGCCACCTGGCTAATATCTCCCTATGTGTGCATGCCTGCGTGTGTGCTGGAGATGTAAAGTGTTCTGTTTGTAGTGGGACCGTGCTTCCAAAGGCATCATTTATAGTGCCACTTCACTTGAATGCTACAGCACAGATACCGCAGCATCCACCCCAGACCAATATATACTCCACCTGGGTTGTTGGAGTTGTGTGGGAAGGAGAAAAACACTTTCTCTGAATATCCATGCATACGACGACTTCGGGGATCGAACCCCAGCCGCCTGCTGGAAAGGCCGGAGTGTTAACCACTCAACCAATCCGCCTAGTTTGTCTGACAACTCTTGTATCCAAAACCATACCCCATATGATGTTAATATCTTTATTTGGCCATTTGACCAGCGTAGCCAAGACCATACCCTACATAACTTAAAAATCTTAATACATTCCTTTTTTTCTGACAACACTCGTATCCCAGACGATATCCTATATAACGTTTATGTCTTAATACAGTCCTTTTGGCTAACCACTCAAGTATCCCAAACCATACCCTACAAATATCTTAATACATTCCCTTTGTCTTACCAGTCTAGTATCCAAGAATATACACTATATAATGTTAATATCACAATACCTCCTTTTGTCTAACCAGTCAAGTATTCAAGACCATACCTTCATACCGTTTATTTCTTAATATATTCCTTTCGTATAACACCGTTCGTACCCAAGACCCCTATCTATGTAATGTCAATAGTTCAATCAATTCCTTTTCCTGATACCTCTCGTATCCCAAATCATACCCTAGATAATGTCAACATCTTAATAAATCTCTTCCTCTAAACACTCTCGATACCAAACCATACCCTACATATTATTAATAACTGTCTGTATCCCTTTGTCTTACCACTCTGGTAGCCCTTACCATACCCTACATAATGTAATATCCTTATACTTTACTTTGTCTAAACACTCTTGTATCCCTTACTATACCCTATGTAATGTAATATCATAATACCTTACTTTGTCTTACCACTCTGGTATCCAAGTGCATACCCCATGTAATGTAATATCCTTATATATTACTTTGTCTAAATAATGATAATAATAATATACAGCATTTATATAGCGCCCTATATAATTTGTAAAATTACTCTAAGGCGCTTTACACTCTCGTATCCCAGATCATACCCTATGTAATGTAATATCATAAAACCTTACTTTGTCTTACCACTCTGGTATCCAAGTGCATACCCCATGTAATGTAATATCCTTATATATTACTTTGTCTAAACACTCTCGTATCCCAGATCATACCCTATATAATTCAATATTCTAATACTTTACTTTGTCTAAACACTCTCGATACCAGACAATACCCTATGTAATGTAATATCCTAATACCTTACTTTGTCTAAACACTCTCGTATCCCTTACTATACCTCATGTAATGTAATATCATAATACCTTACTTTGTCTTACCACTCTGGTATCCAAGATCATACCCTATGTAATGTAATATCCTTATACATAACTTCGTACAAACACTCCCGAATCCCAGATCCTACCCTTCATAATGTAAATATATTTACACCTCCCTTTGGTTAACCGCACTAGCAACCACTTGTGTGTCCTATAGAAAACCCTGTCTGATGTAAATACCTGTTATCTCACGTTCCGCATCATGATCCTTAGGATATGACTATGGATAGTAGAATCGTTTTTTTTTTTTTTTTTTGAAAAGCAGATTGCAAACATGCAGCGCTGCACGTTGCAACGGTCTACCGAGTTTGGCAGCAGAATGGCGTAACTATGTGTATTATTTTAATCAGTTTGGTCTATGACTTAACAAATGTATAATCATAATTGAAATTGATTTTTCTCGTTAGTAAATAAAATTTGAACTCAATAAGACCAAATCGATTTAAAAAAATCTTGAATTAGAAGTTATCGAAAATGTGGCAATATCCCGCATATTTAATAGGAAGGTATCATATCTGACCTGTTGATGACTTGTCTATATTACATTTAAAGACTTGACTTAAGGACACCTGCCCCACTGTACTGTTGTTTTTCCTATATAGAGTTACCTTCGTTAACTTTCGTTTGGCTGTAACTGTTAAAACAAAGTTGGGCCAGGACACATCCGTTGACCTGGTAGTTTAACCGGTTAGAGCGATAATATACCAATCAAATGCCGGACTGGGCTGGCCCCTCTGAAATTGTATAACCAAAACAGTGTTGTTTATTATGTTTTGTTTATGTTATCTTTATTATTTCTCATAACAGTCCCGCTAGGTTTTTTTTCTTTTCAAATATGAATAATCAAAGCTATAGTCATGTAAAAAAAGCAAACCGTTCCGAAAAATAGTTTCGAACACTAAAATACAGTTTAGGCAGTGGTACGGGATCCTTTATAAGTACAATTCTCACCAAACCAAACATATTCGGCTAACACGTTTAACTAGTGTTATTCGTTTTTTTCTTGATCCTCTTTCAAACCTCCATTGGTTTATTTCACACTGAATTGGTTATTTTCGTTTCAATACAAAGATGACTGACGTGCCCTTTGTATATGGTATTAAAGCCTCTGATTAACACATTGATAACATACCGGTATTGCGTGTGTGTCGACTGTGTCGGCCACTTTGGTCCGCTGAACACTATTTGCACCTATTTAACCAGGAAGTTTTATAAATATCTATTTAAAGATACACGTCAGGAATGATATAAGTATGTGACTCAAATACTAATTATAGCTATTGGCAAGGGCTGGCAAAAGTATGTCGTACAAACAAGAATACACATTAGTGGTAAAATATAGATATTCTAAAAAACCTATCAATTGATAGATTATTCTAACAAATTTCAAACAAAACAATTTCAGTAACACACACTCAATTCACTGGTATCTGACTCTGGAACGTATTGTATGCAATGGGAGATTTCTATTCACCTGTTGACAACATATCCTGTAATCAATTTTGCTTCTTTTCACATTTATTTGCTGGTTTACAAACAAAAATCAATACACATCGTACTTGGAAAACTTGTGTAAGTTACTGACACACAAAACTATGTGACCATTTACGTTATTGATGTAAACACTAGATATAAAAGGGGGTCATGTATGTACGTATTGTTGTATGAGAATACAAAATACAGCTAACAGACAAACTTACAACACAGGATTCCTAGAGGCGCAGGTTGATGAGAACAACGGGCAGGTTTTATGGTTGCTATGGTGATCTCAGTGAAAATATTCTGAGATATATGAGATTTGAATATCACGGTTTTTTTCATTATGCTCGTAAGTGGTTTCGTTTTAACTGGCCGGGTCTTAAGTTAAGGACTTGTCATTACTTGAATTTGACCTGTATTGACAGGCCGAGTGTTGTCAATTAAGTAGAAGACGAATACACTTAACGAACACATTGTCTCTTTTTATTTTGTCGAAAGTTTCTGTGTATGTATTAATGTGTTAAGGTAACATTTCAGTAGTGAAATAAAAACAATAACTAATAGATTTGTTTATAGCTATAAAGGTCAATATTCAAATATGTAAAATACAGCTTATTAGTCTTACTCCAACTTTGAGTCGAGGAAAAGGTACAATTTGCCTATAAAAAAATAATTTACGTGACAAATTTCAAGAACAAATCTCAGCTGCTACAAGGTTACAGACAACTTCAAGGAAAGCGACAGGACATCTCCTAAATACGAAAGTCAGTTACAAAATTCCTTAGATCCCGTAAATCGTGTATTACATGTACCATCCTTTTGTTGTAGTTTGTATGCTTTTGTAGCAAATACTTTACTGGCTGACGGTGTTAAACGTCCTTGTAACGGCTCTAACCAAACATGAATTAGAAATAATTTATACAAACAAAGGACAGTGATCGTATATCCTATCAGACACTTTACAAACGATGATGAAATCAGGCACTGAAACGTATATATTATCCTTAAGAGTTGTAATACAACCAAGATTGTCTTTTCACGTTTTCACATAGTTCATTTGTTCCGCCAAGGAAAAATTGTTATGGCCTTTCGCAACAAATGCACTTTTTCTATTTGCCAGGTAACAGAATAGAAAGGATCTTATTTAGAGATTTTTGATGTAATTCCTGAGTATGCAGATTAATTCTTCTATTCCGTACGCTGTTATATTTTAGTGTAGTGGTTGGCGTCTTCTTCCCTTAACTCCATCTTGGAAGCTTTATTTGAATCAGCAGCAGATTCTGATAAAATGTCGTAAGGATTGGAGCTTGTTGGCGACTTCAAATCCTCGTAGGGAGATTGGTGTGATTGCATTGTACTTGGATTCAGCACATAGTACGGACCTTCTATACAGTTCTCCTGTTTTGGTTTTTCAGATATCAGATACATATCGTTTATATCTTGATACTCGCCGTCTGATTGGCTTTTTGATTGCATTTGTTCATAATGAGAATTAAGGGTGTTCTCGGTAAAAGCACTACTCGTGTCCTTGGAATAATGCATTGCTGCGTTCCCAAAATGAGTGGAATCGGGTAGACCTTTTTCTCTTTTACATCTCATGTACAGGGCGAATGAAAGCCTGAAAGTAACGTCATTTGTAACGTTTATTTCTTATTTGATAGAACTGAAAAAAATCATTTTCAAACTAACCTTTATATCCAGTACTAGAGTTATAAGAAATAAAAGAAGACATCTACATAATGCTTAGGAATTATGTGATACGTTTAATCTTAATAACAGGAATAGATATACCAAGACGCTCATACATCAATCCATAAGCCGAAAGATCGTAGATAATCACTTAATTAATCAAAGGATCATAGAAAATAAATTAATAAAACTTACCCGATAAACAACACAAAAAGCACAACGCACACTACTACTAACACAATGATTACTGGGTTTGAGCTTCTCTCTGATGCTGGTGTTGTCACTTCATCTGGAAATAATTAGTATAATGGTTTCTTTTATTCTTTTATTCAATAATGGTTATCGTTGATATGTATTTAGTTTGAATGAAAGTCATTGAAGGAATTGTATACATAAGATTTTAACAAGAGATATACAAAGCTAGTGATGGAGATTACAGGTGACCTTAGTGTTAGTTAGTTTACTGAACGTAGATGATGACATTTATGTATATTATTGTGGCAATTAAGTGTCAATTGAATACTCCAAACTGAAAAAGCACCATTAATGGTAGGCGAACTGAATGAATATCCATTACTCAAAAGTAACATTATCTATATTGTAATGAGTATTGGAATTATTGGAATAAAATAGTTATTCTTCCTTATTTCCTTTATGTCCGCATTTTACGGAAATCATCAATACACAGATACAATCTAAGAATCTACACAAAAAGACAACAACAGGAAATAATACTTAAGAAAAATATAAAGCAAAAGAGCTCATACAAGAAACTGAAGGCGATCCTCGACCTAAAGGACAAACTGAGTAAGATGTTAACCGCGGTTTAGAGTATTGATCAGCAGGACATAGATGACCGGAAACTATGAAAAGACTTTGACATTGAGAATCAACTGTAGTATGTGCCACACAAATGGGACAGACGGAAATGTCAAAATAGTAGAAAATAACGATTGGTTGATTTATATAAAGTTTAGAAGTGATGTGACATTTTATGTTCTTTTTGATTTAGTAAGACACATAAAAAATGAGGCCTAAATTGATGATAATGAAAGGCTACCATTACTAATAGTTAAGAATAACGTGAATATGATACGTTTTTATAGTAAAACATGAAATAACGTGCATGACCTTTTTTACAGTCTTGTGTAAAATAACATTTCAAAATAGCGAATATATTGCTTTTAGGAAGTAGGATTTACAGAGGGGATCTCACATGGCGAATGTCTTGTTTAAAGCAGTCGCAACGAATGCACACCACATAACTTTCATTCAAATGCAAACTCTTACTAACCAGTACCTGTTTTCGCCGAAGTTGTTTGCTTGGTAGCTTTCGTCTCCTTCGTAGATATACTGGTAGTAGTATCCCCAGATGTAGTTGTCTCACTCGCAGTTGAAACACTTGTAGAAGAGTTCGTAGATGGACCGGGGCAGTCGACAGGAGGAACAAGACTGGGACCTGAAGGTTTATAGTGGAATCCTTAGTATATATGTTAATTGGTCAATATCAGTCGAGCCATCACCATGCAGTATAACAGTCTCATGAATTAACAAAATAATACGAGTATGCAATTTGCATATTTCTTCTTTTTCTTATTAGACCAAAACGAATAGCATATATATATGAAGTAAATATCACATTTTAATATTTGGATCGATTTCCTATGGATGGCAGGCTTACAAATGTGAGTTAACCCCTATCGTCTAGCGAATTCTGACATAACGCTTTAGTAGAATGACAAAATTATCAAATTGTAGTAAATGTCATGTTCGATAGTTACTTACTAACGCAGTATGCCTGAGGACAGTTAGTTGCACTCTTAAGATAGTAAACTCGAAAAGAGCAACAGTTTTTCACTTGGACGGTGAAAGAACTGTGGCAGTTTGAGAAGGGTGACGTCATGCAGATCTTTCTATCTACGATTCCTTCTGAAACATCTGGCATGGTGGCTTTTTACCAGATAAGGTATTTTTGTATTAGTTAACATCGTTATTTAGATATTGCATATCCCATTCAACAATATAACAAAACAATCGAAAATACAACAATGCAATACAAAAATACGACAATGTTTGAAGAAAGACATATATTGTATGCTGTAAGTAAAATATCCAATCATTAAATACAAATAATGCATACCGGGAAATATTCGCTGCAGTTAAGTTTTCGCCGTTTACGCCCTTCGCGATGAGGGCAGATTTATCATTACAGAAATTATAAGATAACAACATAATATGCCTAGTAACTAAATGTGCAGGGCGAAATTAGCGCTGATTCCATAGACGGCGAGCGAAGGGGACGTACACTGTGCGGTATACATGCTATAAATTAGGGGACGTACACTGTGCGGTATACATGCTATAAATAAGGCCTTATTATACCTGCTCGTAATGGTACTTCATGATGTTCATTTACGTAAACTATACCTTCTCTAACATTTGTAATATGTATCAAACAACAACATATATAACAAGTCGGTTGTAATTTAGTTGTTAACTAAACAACTGCGTATGAAAACATTACGCGAGGCCAAAGAGCCGATCAGGTAAAATTAGAATTACTAATATCATGGCATAAAGTTCGTAAGCCCGAACCTTCTTGATTCTTGTTGTTTTGATATATGTATATTAAACAGCTTTTTCTTCCTTGTTTTTTCAATTATTTTTTACAAATTAAACAGTTTCCGTGAAATAATTCTAGTGTGATTCTATTAATAGAAATATTCATATCTAGTGTACACAATTATTATCTCATACATTACTCACCATTCATCCACAGTTGATACTGCGTCCCACATCCACCAGAAACTAAAACACTACTGTCATTAGTCAGGTCAGTGCCCGCGTCCCCTACCAGTCTGTACCATTTCTCAGTGAGGACTGCATCACAATTATTGTTATCTACGTGGCTAGGCGATCGTGTTGAGTCGGCGGTGAAATTATCGTATGTCAAACAAGGATCTATGATAAATATAGATAACATGTATACGATTATTCTGGACTTCTCCTAGACAATATGATTATTTATGCAATTCTTGTTGCCGTTCACGGGTTCTACGTGCCCGGGAGATCCTGTTAAGTCGGCTGTAAAACTATCATATTTCAAACAAGGATCTATGAAAAAAGTAAACAATTTAACAACAGGTTTTAAACCCAGTGCATTGTGAAACATCCATGTAGGGTGAAAATAAACAACCTACCTATTATCATATATACAGGTTCTTCTTTTTTAAAAGACTTCATTTTTAACATTTTATATATCTGTTGGTACAAGGTAGACAAATCAAGTATTATAACATTATTAGCATCATCAAGAGCTAATATTTATCCCCATGTTCTGACTTCTTGTAAATTTTAGGGGAGTTAACCCTAGTCACAACGACCTAGATTGCAGACCAAGGCGATATAGAAAATATAGTAGATCTCACCTGCTGTCACACTGGCATGAATGCCCAGGCAAAGAACAAGTAGGAGAATGAACACTGCCATGCCTTCCTCGTTTGTTCTCACGTCCACGTATCCTGGACTACATGTCGGTGATGAGGAGGTGTACCACCCTGTTACCTGGTCTGTGTATGTATGTTAGACTTGGAACGGTGCCAGTATACTATACAGGTCCCACTGAATACGTCACACGCGAAATTATAAACAAGAATACACAGTTGAGAGAGCCTTTAAAATAGGGCGTTTATAATGGAAGAGGCCAAAATATACTAGTTGTATTCATATGATATTAAACATTCCCGCATGCATTCGGTACTGTAATTTCAGTCGGACAACTTTTCACTTAAACGACATTATTAGTATTGATTCGACACACTTCAAATTAAAAGTATGATATGTTGAACTGTTTCGTTTTTATACGATTTTATCATATTGATACTCGTTGAATCAAGGACTTATAGTCTAGTGCAATACAACAGTAATGCTTGTTTGCAAATTAGTTATCCTCCTAGCGGCAAACATGCTCGGTGTAAGTTATCTCTACGTTCTACCTGCAGTTCTGTGGACCATAGCCAAAGCACTGATTTAAGTGATAGGCTGTCTCATGCTATTAAAACTCACTTTTTTCTGATCCATTATAAATAATATGTTAATGTTACTGCTCTTTCATTGAGAATATTTTGATAAATTTGAAAATGGAGGTATTTATCAACATTGTCGACTGCTTGAATTCAGCTGTGTCTGTGTAATAATAATTTAGATAAAAACTCTCTGTGATAATGACACTAGCAATAATGTTATATGCATAGCTACATACCGTATGTTAACCTACCCCTATCCATATTACATCCAAGGGCAGAACCTTCTCAATAATTGTGACGCATAGGTGGCAGTGCAGACATTACAAGCTTAAGATAGATTATATAGTTAATTTAAAGCTCATTAATACTGTTTCAAAAAAGCATCCTAGCAGAGTATAATGTACGCTTATTAGCACTTACATCCTTATGATGACAATTGCACAGTTTGTTAACAAGAGGCCAAACAAAGGATACTAGCCTGCCTGAGCGTTATGTAACGTGCACCGTGGTCGGTTCCTATTTGGTCCGTCCCAATTGTCTCTCGTGATATGCTGTGCAGTTCCGGTAGTTCTCCTTAGCGCACTTGCTTAGTAGCGCAGAGACTTCCTATATGAATTGGACCCAAGCAAACCTAATCAGACTATACTTAGTATCATTTACAAATGATTTTAATACGACAAACCTATGATACAGTTGCATACAATAAACAGGGTCGTGCTACTTGCCACGGGACTCACAACTACAATACACATATAATGTGAACAGGGGGACTAGACAAGACCTACAGCGCACCGGTTTATGCAGCGCGGCGCACAGCACTAACAACTAGCACACGACTATAACAAGTGCTTCCGGCACTAGTACAGCGCAGTGACAACCTTGCGCACCGGCTCACACAGCGTAATAGCTACACCGTGCACAGGCCTTACAACCGCTAATCACCCTAACCTACTGCCTCACGACCACTGGTCAATTATTCAGTGACCAACAACTACCACGCTATGGAAGACTTATCCTTGTCGGTTTCAGTCATACCATCACCAAATACGACAATCTGATCTCGACTATCAATCTGCTCGCCTCTCAAGGCCTGACTGTATTTTCTGCGAATGCGGTCCACATGAATCACTTGTGGCTTTCTCTTGGTCCGCAATTGACTTTGTAGTTCAAATCCGAGCACTTCCCTTACACTTTGAAAGGTCCCCGCCAGAAACTAGTAAGTTTGGGTGATAGCCCTTGCTTCTTCTGAGGGAAGAAAACGTACACATCTCGCCTTTTTCAAAGCTCTGCCAGCTAAGTTTCTGGTCGTGGTACTGCTTTTGTCTGAGCATGGCACAAGCTGATTTCTCTCGAACAAAGGTGCTACCGGCACTAGTACAGCGCAGTGACAACCTTGTTTATCCAGCGCAGCGCACCGGCTCACACAACGTAATAGCTATACCGTGCACAGGTCTTACAACCGCTAATCGCCCTAACCTACTGTCTCACGACCACTGGTCACTTATTCAGCGACCAACAACTACCACACTATGGAAGACTTATCCAGTCCTTCCACAAAGACTTATCCAGCCTTTGTATATACCTTATCGTTGTTGTATCTTCGCCGTGATCTTCAGTCAGCATCAGTTTATCTCTCCCAGAATGATTGATTGCTTGATTGATTGATGGGGCTTTACGTCCTTGTTCCGTTATAACCGAGCCTAGGACAACAGAAAGAGGGGGGGGGGGGGGAATGACTGAAATTCCGCCTTTTGGGTTTCGCCAAAAAGTTCTAAACTGGTGGATATGGGTACCTAACGTTCTAGTTTCTATAATTAAGGGATTTCAATTTGGACTGTCACTTAAAGCCCTACACTAGTCTAAATATATGACCTATACTTCGTGGCGGCTAGCAATTAGCCTAATCTTTTTCGAAAGCCAGCAGAGTGATCTTTAACGTGCAAGGCGTGAATCTCCTTACACCGGACCCCCATTTAACGTCCCTTCCGAAGGACAAGAAGGTTAGAGGACAGCATGAGGAGTATGAAAAAAGGTCTTATAAAAATAGCTTGTTAAAGTTTGTTGGTATGTTATCTTTAGAGGGATTTATAAACACCAATTGTATAACCCCCGTCCTGCGGGTACTTATACAAGTCATGATGGGTACGAATAGTAAAAAGGGGGAATTGGTAAAGGATGTTGATACTGTAGAGTATAGGGTGCGGTATATATCTGTTAGCGTTGCGTTAGTTTGAAGGGTAAAGTTAGGTGATTTATGTGGTTTGATATGCAAACACTATCTTTCAGGAGGCTGTGGTTACTGTGTATGATCACCTACAAACCTTTCTGACAATACTCGTACACACGTAACTCTCGACAGGACACCGGAGATAAACGCCACTGGTACATACACACACTGAATAACTTGCATGACTGTTCAGGATTCCCACATGCTTACGCCGAGAGCAAAACCTCGAAATGGGTTTTACATGCAATTACATTTAACGTAAGTGGATACGCTTATTGTTCTAATGGTGGAAATGATATTGTAGGCGTAGACAGTGAAGCTGTCACCTGATCTGCTAGTCGTGATTAACGGGAAAGCATAAGTGAAAGTATTAGTCAGGAGCTGTATGGAAACTAAACAAATCATACAATCTGCGGGACACCGCAATAGGGGACTCGATGTACAATGCCGCACTGTTATAAATACCACGAGTTTTCGGTAACGTCATTGTTCTCCATCATCTAAACGTGATCACCGTGCCGTCATTTACGGTAGCGGATGTGATTCGACTAAAGACATAATGACGGATGTCAATATTTGATGAAGAAAATACTTACTTTTCGAAATACATTTACCTTCATATTTCCTCCAATACTATAGCGTACACATGGTCTTTTCTATTGTTTTTTGTTTGTTATATAATTTGAGTTTGTCATTGGGTGACACTATGGATTACCTACAATTTTTCTATATACGGCTACGAAGTTGTTTTCATTGTAGATCATATCGTCACTCAAAAGTATACGTGTAAATTAACCCTCTTAACCAGTGGATCGGGTGCATCGAAGGGAGTAACCGATATTGATCACTTCCTGAATTAAACTTCTTCTCCTCAAGGTATTGTCGTGGAGTAGCTGATCTACCTCAAGCTAGGCACAGGTGGTATGCTACGAAGGCCCATATACGCCTTGAAAACATTCATCAGAGTAATCATTTTTTATTCAGAGGTTTTTAAAATTATTTCAATAACAAATGCGTAAGTAGGCTTTTTTGAAATATGTGACAATATTTTATTCAGTTTTGCTTTGTTCAGAGTTGATGACGACATTTCAGAATGGCCTGAAAACTGATCATGTCAGCTGGTATTACAAACAGTTAGCATAAGAGACTTTGAAAGGACACAAAAATAGGTGTTTAAGTGGAATCTCATTATGACGGGCTTTAGAAAACATATTGCAAAATCAGCGCCTTCTAAGCAGACACGAGTTTTCATAGGAAACAAGACAACAGCACAAGACAAATGAATACAAATGTCATAAACACTGTTGGAAACGAAAAGCAGCGGACTTGATTTGTTAACCTTGCGCAGCAAACAAGGTCTTAGACGCCACAGCTATAGATAAAGACGATGACCAACCAAAGTGAGCCGCCGACGAAAACCTAAATGTAAAATTGCAAAGCTAACCATGCTTTGTATATGGAAGTCTGAGTGTTTATTTCGTACATTCCTTGCGCGTTTCCTGTGCTTATCGATTTTGTCTGATTAAGACTATTACCAATATTTAACCAGAACGTTTTTTATTGTTTATGTACGCGTGTCCACGTAAGGCACCGATCATACATGATATGATGGTTTGACTGAAATATTATCTATAGCCAATGTCAAGGCCTTGTAATGAAACCCCGTTCTAGCAGAACAAACCAGTTGTAGCAAAGAACCTATATTCTTTTAGATGTACACGATTTCAAACAACAATGTTAGTTCCATATCTAAATCGGACTTGTATCAGATATAGCGATGCATTGTGAGGCGAGAATTACATAAATGTTATTAACACATCTCGTAAACACTACGTCTAAGTTACGCTTCGTTTCACACATTGTTATCTTTCGGTGACAAAAACCTATTACAATAAAATGAATGTGTTTATCACGTTATAGTAATTCTTTACTTACAGGACAACATAATTTATATTGAAATTGTGATTAATATATAAAACGTAATTGACTCATTTGTTTGGCAAGTTAGTGGCAAATAAAATATTATATTGAACTGATGTTACGGATGTCTATCAGAAATGTGGTAAACATCAATGTCACATTATATACATGTAGTTTCCGTTTCATATCATATTTTAAGTGTTATAGATGTCTCTGAGCTCCTACCAAGACAGTCTAATACCCTTCCTACTTTAGCAGCTCCCTACCGTCTTTTCCTGCAGATCAGAGCATGCAGTTTTTTTATAACGTAACATCCAATAAAACGTTGTATCTAGCACCCGGAAGTATTTGTTTAGTTCCAACAATTTGTGTTAGATGAGATTTATTGCAAAACGTATAAAAATCTATTTGCTACATGCTTAACATGTTACTGTTTAGTTTACATATCAATTGTTTAGTGTACATATCAGCTGCTTAGTGTATATATTTCTTCTGTTTAATGTATATTTCAATTGTTTTATGTACATATCAGCTACTTGGTGTATATTTTTTTCTGTTTAGTATACATATCTTCTGTTAAGTGTACATATCTACTGTTTAGTGCACATATCTACTGTTTAGTGTACATATCTACTGTTTAGTGTACATATATACTGTTAAGTTTACATATATACTGTTAAGTGTACATATCTACTGTTTAGTGTATATATCTACTGTTTAGTGTATATATCTACTGTTTAGTGTATATATCAACTGTTTAGTGTACATATTTACTGCTTAGAAAACATGTCTACTGTGTTGTTTTCATATCCACTGTTTAGTGTACATATTTACTGCTTAGTAAACATATCTACTGTGTTGTTTCCATATCCACTGTTTAGTGTACATTTTACTGCTTAGTAGACATATCTACTGTGTAGTTTACATATCCGCTGTTTTGTTAACAAATCCTCTGCTAAGTTTACACACCAACTGGATGGTTAACACCTATCAACTGTTTGGGTTAGGTAATAACTATTTAGCTTACACGGTTAATGTGTGTGACATGTTATCGTACGGCTAGAAAATCTACTGATACATTCTTATTTAGTTTATTTAGTCATATATGCGTATTGCTTACTTGTTAAATCAATTCAGATACGTTAGGTTACGTATGTGTTCCAAACTTTATTTGTTAATATCAGAGAATATACTCAAAACACATTGCAGTCAATGACAGAAATATACTCGTAAAAGCACTTGAAATAATTCCAATGTAAAATTAGATATTTTTCAAATCAAAACATTTAATTCAAAACAAAAACTTAAAGCAAAATCTAAAGGACAAAAACATTTCTATATTTTGTGACACTAGACGAGGAAAGAAATAGTTCAATCCTTTCCGTTACAGCCATTAAGCGAGAGCCTATGACCACGTGTTACAGAATTTAAAGTTCTTCGAGTAATAATAGGCGGAGAAGTTCATGTTATGGATCATACACTTCATTAGACCGGTCCTAGCTGAAGTCCTGATAAGATAATGATATTGTATTCAAATAACTTTTTGACTTCGACAGGGAGGATAATTCAATATCACTTCCTACGGAAAGAAAATATTCTAACATTGCAGACACCTAGACGGTTAATGACGTATGGTTCTAATTATACTGTACAGTATTCACCACGTGTTAACACGTACATGGCGATAACATATATATACGTCATCAGTTAAATGGATTTTCTGGTAGTTTGTCGTCAAACCAAACATCCTTTAATATGATCTCCTTTGTATTTACAGTATCTGGGGTACCACATCGCTGGTCTACATAGTGATTGGTGGAATAACGTACTCTCTCTGGCCCCTGTCTGACATTGGTACTTGAATCGGCTATTTGAGCTCTGTAATGAATTAATAATGATATAGTCACAAAAAGCAAATTTATGAAACTCTAAAATCTAAACAAATATATAAAACAAGAGTTCATATATTTACTATTTGAATGCAGCTTAGTACATGTTTGAGGAATACAATTGTATTCTCTGTTTCCTCACTGATCGAAGAACAATAATTGGAATCCAGTTAATTTACTAGAGACATGCGAAAGGGAGGGGTTTCAAAATACATGTCTTACCTTTGCTGTTTCTTTTTGAAGCAAATGATAACGATGGCAACTGATAGTGCAATGACGATGAATATTCCGACACCAATTAAAACTTGTGAAAGCACATCTGTAAATTATAAGTGTGTTAGGTTGTACAGCATATATCAACAATATGTGCAATAATAATAAGCACACAACGTTACGCTTAAATTTACATTTAAACAATATGATAAGTCTGAACAAATAATAAGTATCCAACGTGAATATATATAGCGACGTAGAGGAATGTAATTAATACCGCATTCAATATGATTTTTTTTTAAATGAAAGTTTGACTGAACATCGATGCAATTGTGTTGTATTTATATTTCATGGACTAGTTTTATTACAAATCATTTATGAAAAACTTGATTATTTACAAATTGTTTACACATACAAATGATTATGTTCATGTTTTTTACCTTTCGTGTCAACATTGTCTTTGTCGTTGTAATCCATGGTTTTGGAATTGGAACAGGAACTCTGAAAGTAATCAATTGTGTTCACATATTGCAATTAAAACTTAAAAGTGTTTTATGAAACAGATCAAAGATCGAGGCCATAAGTCACACAAAACCATTTGATATGTAAAAAACTTATTACAAAGAGTTATATATTATTTGACGAATAGACACTGCATATTTAGGTTCCTTATATTTATACAGCGAATAAATAAGATCCAATCAATAGGAACGAATCAACTTCACTAAAAACCTTATCTTGATTTTTCAGTGGTCTTCATATTAAGGTAACTAGTACGATCTGGTAAGACAGTCATAGCCAAATAACGTTTATTTCATTGAAACAAAAATCAGTGTTCTACTTTGGATACAAAAATACATATTATACACTACGTTTTTGCCACTTTCTACCTTCGTAGCAAATAATTAGTTTCAACAATGTATCATTCCAAACTGATCCTTTAAACTATTCTCATGACAAAGTTCAAAATTATCACCATCATGTGGAAGTTCGCTTACCAGTTCTGTACACGAAACGCTTGTGGAATTGCATTCATAGCAGGTAGAATCATATGTGATGAACGTAGTCTCATTGCTAAAACTGACGCCATCATTTGAGACACTCAGGAGAAAGCCTTCCGCAAATATTGTTTCAGATTGAACCGATCTTTTCTTTCTTTCTATCACAGGTATGATGCAGACGCAGTTAATACTGTTGAGGTAAATAGCAGGAAAGTTCTCAGTTGCTGACTGGCTTTCCCAGCGATCAGAATACACCTAAATAGAATCGATGCATAGGTCAATTGAACATGTTTTGAAGTAAAAACGACTGCACTTAAAACATCAATCAGAATATTGCAGGTCTCGAACTGAACAGTAAAAACTAAATGTTTAATCCATACAAAATAGCTTAACTGGATTTTGCACAAACAACATACAACAGTTAAGATTTAATATAGTTTTAACAAAATCCTATCAGATCTTTTTACATATTTACCTTGATATATCTAACTTTACACGTTAGCTGGCTGTCTATGAAGTTTAAACCGGGGATAACGAAGCTCCTACATGTCGACACGTCCGTTTTGCATAGCCCGTTAGTTCCTGCTTGTCTTACAACAGGAGGCGTTGTCTTCTGTAGGGAACACTCGTCACCATACAGGCCAGAGCTGCAGGCACACGTTCCTGAAATATACTCAGGCTGCTTTATTCCTAATTGATGCAAATGTGCGTTGGTATAACGTTTACCTGAGTTTAAGGATCAGGCGTAATTATTTAGCGTTAATATAACAAAACATATGCTTGATGTTAGTTCACTGATCACAGAATTGCCTTTGCACGTGAATATTTCTTCTGCACATAATTAAAAATCAGCTGCAACCACTCACTCAGTCCTAAATTTCTCTGCCATTTCGGTAAACGATTCCGCGTCAAATACTTTAGGAACGTGTCGTGACTTGTAGCTCTCTCGGATGAAGCTATCATTATTACAATATTTTCTTTCAACAAAATGTGATCAGCGTTCCTACGCGCTGGCGAGGTTATACCACGTTTCAACGGTCAAATACTTTCTAAAATTCAACAATAGTTCACGAACCTGCAAACGGTACCATTTTTAAACAAACTATGTACAGTGTAGGTGCAGCTACTTAAAGACGCCTACCCTATTAGAGAGCAATATGTGCGACTTGATTTGTTCGAAATAACTATCCGCATATATTTTCATGTACAATCAACCAATCTGAGGGGGTCTACATTAAATAGGAATAGGGACATAAACATACTCACTATGCAATATGAGATTTATGTGAAGAATAAAAAATATGTTATTAATATTTATCACTTCCCTGGATGAACAAATATCATTTACTATTATTAATTACCGTTGATGCAATTCCCATTTCCAGAACAGTTGTTCGGACAGCTAAGCTCTAAGAGTTCGTCTAGAAAGGTCATTCCTGGCTCGCTGCCTGATCCTTTGGTTGTGAGGTTTTCAGAACGCATTGCCTCAACAATGCATGTGGTCTTCAGAGCTTCAACAGTATCTTTCATGAAGTTAGTGTTTGCTGAAACCTGTGTAGGTAGGACAAGCTCTTTGTAAATTCACACTGATATTTATTCCAACAGGTGTTCATTTTAATTCTTTGACGAATATGCTGCAACATGTACAATAAATGCAGATAATGAGTTATAAATAATGTGGAATCAATTACAAACCGCACCAGAAGTTTAGAGTTAAGTTTAACAATACTAAACAGATGTTATTGTTTATGACCTGACTAAAATACTAACGCTTACTTACCAAAATGTCATTCACGCATTCTTCTTCACTAGTCTCGATATTTTCTGACATCTTGGGAACAATATCTTTACATTTAGTAAGCAAGGAGTCCCCATTGAATGCCAGTCGACAGGCTTCCTCGGCTAGTGTTTCAGACCAGCCATTTCGCCATGCATATACCTTAGTAAGCAAATATTAACGTGTTTATTTTGAAGTCTACCGTCCTTTTATTATCTAAGGTCAGATAAAGATTAAGAAGACAACTTGAAGGACATATGGGATATAGTGATATATTTACTTAAGTGCTAAACATTGGTGTAAGTATTAACTGTTTTGAATTTTGGCAATGGGGATAAGGAGCAAGTCTAGTAATTAAGCTTCTTCTGTGCAATAAACCTACTTCTGGTATGGTGACGTAGTTTTCGTCCAAAACGACACCAAATTTAGTCGGTTCACCATGTGTACTAGAGTATGTGTCCTTTTTCCGTTTAACAGGTGCCTTGTCACACTGTGTGAAGTAACTTGACGTGTCTGTGACCCTTGCGCATGACGTGATCGTGGAGTCGAGATCACATATCACTTGATCACTAAGTCGAGCCCAATTCGTTGCATTAGCTCGACATCGACAGTATTGTAAAGGAGGGATCGGGAAGTCAGATAGGGGTACACCAACATCAAACAGCGAGTTTCCATCAGCGGCCGGGTCCAGTCTGAAACACAAATAGGGGCAATTAATAATAAATGGTGGAACATATATTATTTTTAACTGTAAACAGATATAAAATCATATTACCCCTACTGATAAATTACCTCTTATTCTTTAATAATCCGTAAGGAAATATGGTCCCCCCCCCCTTTTATTAACTGAACTTACCTCCAGTCAATGCCGAATTCGCTCCATGACGTTGCTATTGAACCATCTCTCTTCTGCATGTCGTTGGCAATGTTTCCATCTAGAACACCACACAGACCTTCGGACGCTCCCCAGTCAATCAGTGAGGGTTTCACCTGTACATACCGTACATACGTGTACTGACTATTGGAATCTATTCGGATTGAAATCGTCACCACCGTGCCAGAGGATAGAGTTACCTGGTAAATAGACATGACAACAACTGTTTAGGATGTTTATTATAGTGACCTGGTAAATGGACATCACAACAGCTGTTTAGGATGTTTATGATAGTGTTACATGGTAAATAGACATGACAACAACTTTTTAGGATGTGTATGATAGTTACCTGGTAAATAAACATGACAACAACTGTTTAGGATGTTTATGATAAAGTTATCTGATAAATAGACATGACAACAACTGTTTAGGATGTTTATGATAGTGTTACATGGTAAATAGACATCACAACAACTTTTTAGGATGTGTATGATAGTTACCTGGTAAATAGACATGACAACAACTGTTTAGGATGTTTATGATATAGTTACCTGGTAAATAGACATAACAACAACTGTTTAGGATGTTTATGATAAAGTTACCTGGTAAATAGACATGACAACAACTGCTTAGGATGTTTATGATAGAGTTACGTGGTAAATAGACATGACAACAACTGTTTAGGATGTTTATGATAAAGTTATCTGGTAAATAGACATGACAACAACTGTTTAGGATGTTTATGATATAGTTGCCTGGTAAATAGACATAACAACAACTGTTTAGGATGTTTATGATAGAGTTACCTGGTAAATAGACATGACAACACCTGTTTAGAATGTTTATGATAGAGTTACCTGGTAAATAGACATGACAACAACTGTTTACGATGTTTATGATAGAGTAACCTGGTAACTAGGCATGACAACAACTGTCTACGATGTTTATGATAGAGTTACCTTGTAAATCAACTGTTCAGGATGTTTATAATAGAGTTACCTGGTAAATAGACACGACAACAAATGTTTAGGGACATAATTATTATACTATATCTAGATATAAATATGTATTAAATTTCCGCAAGAAACTTTTCAAAATAATCGGCATAGGGCCAGAAAATCATACAAGATGATGTTTACTAGTTTAATGTTAAACTTCAAATTTGTCAATAAAAATGGGTTGCCAATTCTAATACCACAGTAAACCTTTAACAAAACAGACATGGTACATCCCTTACCATATAGAAATCAGAGCCTTTTGTCTCCACTGTCATGTGGGTGTTGTCGCACGCCCTCTGTTCTATGTAATGGTTCGTGTTAGTTGTACTACTTGTCCAAGGCGTTCCAACAGTACTGCGACATAGATTCACGACAAACAGGGCATCCCCATTCCGTACTGCTACTCCGTAAACACACGCCCCGCCCCATACACAGCTGTCAAAAACTGTATGAACCTATATCATAGATATCTAGTTTAAAGAATGTTTCATTTTTCTAAATGACCTCAAACTAAAGTACAAACATTTTGCTAAAAGCATGAAACAATGAAATTTTAAAGTAAATCCGTTTTCTGTTTCCCAGTTCTTAGCTTGTTAACCTTTCGTAATGTTAAAAGAGCCAATGAGTATGTAGGTATTTTGGATTAGGATAATCTACATATTATATCAGTATCCTAATCCCACATACCTACATACTACACACGAGGGTAGAATATCTATAACCCTCATACATTTTGTACATGTACCTACACAATTAATTACTTTTGTTCGTGCACATATTTGCAGAAGAAATGTTGATAAAACTGGGCATCGACAATGCAAATGTAACGCATAATATAGCAAAATGTCTATATAACGTACAAATAAACTAAGGACATATTTCGAAAGCGAAGAATAAAGTATGGTATTTAGTATGTATATCACAAATTTAAATATGCTTACATAGTCTGACGCGTTTTAATGGTGACGTCATAATAAAACTCTGTCATCTGATTGTGATGTCATTATAGTTAAATTCACTTTATGCATCTATGTGCGATAAACGTACCCAAGCAGTGAACGAAACATTGTCAAATACATTGTTGTTGTACTATGTTGCTTTGAAAAAATCTAATTAACATGTTGGGTTCTTCTCTTGTTTTCTAACATCATCATTACCTTGCCTGAATATCTGCTTTGTTTGAAATGATTAGAATCAACGTAACCTTATTCAAACATCATAGCGTGTCTCTTTTGATGGCGTGTTGAAATATATGGGTTATTGCAATTTCATTGTTAAATTGTTTCTAGTTGAATACTGCCTTATCATTGTAATACCCGTTTGAAAAATATTTCTGCAAATAATTTCTATAATAAGAAATATAATGTGAACGTATGTATGTGATATATAATAAAATGATAAAGTTATACATACTCTGATAGGAAGTATATCATGTTTGTACAGCACGTGTTCTCCACTCTGCTGGTAAAACCAATATCTAAAATGTAGTCATCAATGTATAATTCTATATTGACGATTTACTTTGCTGACAAGCACGATTTACTGTTATAGCAAGAAGACTTTTTATAACAGGACATTTCTGTTCAAGAAAGCGAAGATTCAAAAAGGTTTGATAAGTAATAACTTGAAAGTACATATTGTGTTTATTATTAGATTACTGATAGCATCTACTTAATTCCTTAATATATATTTCAGAGGTAAAAATGCCATATGCTCATATTGTAAAATAATGTGAATGGAGATAATGTAAACGAGTTACTAGTGAAAACATCACGATTTCCAAACAAACAGAGTTCTGGCTACTAGGGCACATGTGATGCAATATTTTTAAAGAGTGTTATTCAGAACATTTTATTGCAAAACCGAAAAACTGGCTGTATCATTACATTATGGTTTGCAAGAAAGGTAGCATATTTACATGTGATCTCAATGCGAAAACTACACAGAGATCGTGACGTACCCTTTGTCGAATGTCCACATATTTGGGTCAGTTCTGACAGCACAAAATTTGTCCTCGAGGTCAATATCTTGATCTGTCACCACAACCTGTATATTTTATAAGAACGTGTATGTTGAAAACATTGTTTTAAATAGACTTTGTTCTGTAAACACAATTATAACTTTGTATTACAGATGCATGTATATTTTTATATAAGGTTCCATTTAATATGATTGAATAGAGCGAGTTCATAGTTTAAATGTTTTAATTATTAATCTAACTGCAGGAAAAATAATGCAATTGGTAACTTTAAAAAGATGGTTAAGTGTTGACGACGACAATGAATATATAACTATAACATGTAGAAACTATGATATGCATGTATGTGAAAAACAGTAGGATTTGATAGACATGTTCATCTATCAATCATAATCACGTACGTGAATGTCGGGACTTGATGCTGAGCTCCATGCATGATGTGTAAACTGTATGTCTGTTGTCATACGAATAAAAATTGATCTAGCATTCAGATTCGCTAATTTGTCGCCGGATCCAAAAATTGTGAAGGTTTTAGTCACATTTTGTTCAAGGAATAGAAACGTCAATCCACATAGCTTTGTGGTTTCGAAAGAAATTGGTTCGTCTGTCACACCACCGGGGGTGCACGTGAGTTGTCCGTTTGCGTAGTAATCAGGTGTTCTCACTTTCAAGTGTAAGTTGCATTGATTTTCTTCCATAGAGTTAATTCTAAAAAAGAAATTGATAAGCCATAACACTTAAGTGATATAAAAATTAAAAGCACATGGTGACATGTTTAAAAATCATGTGAAGCAAGCTATATTGTATGATTATATTGTGACAATTGTACCAGGATAAAGGGAAATGCAACGGTCGACGGTCGACCCTGTCAAGTTCTGCTACATTCCTCCCTTCTTTTTCCAAGTCATCGCCCCCAAAGACAATATTATTTACTACCAATGTTCGAATATTCATTTGTCAAGCGAACACAAAATGCTGGAGAGAAGTGTTGGCAAGCTTGCTGAATTTGTAACAGCGGAAAGAGAAATGAAACAGTCTGACTGGGGCTTGAACCCGGGACCCTCCCAACTCTAGACGGACGCTCTGCCAATTGAGCTACCTGATCACCGACGGTCGACCCAATCTAGTTCCGCTAAACTGTAAATATATGTGCAAACAACATACACGTAACATCATTACGGTTTAATTTGATCTTATTTTCATGATAATATAAAACTTGACAAATTACATACTCATCAGGAGTGCTAGAGGCTAGGTACGAACACCCTAGAGGTACAGTTAGCCAAGCAGTGACCTCAATGGTACCGGTCTCCGTCACAGTATACTCGGAGGAATCCGTCTGTAAACAAAGATTGTTTTCATTATGAGAAAATAGTGCCCACTGGTAATAATACGAAAGGAGCTTAGTCAATATTACTCACAAATAATTAGTTTGAGAACAAAAGAAAAATAAGATAAAACGTGATTATATCATCATCAATGTTGTTACACTGCAACAAGCTATATACTCTCTCTGTCAGCAAGCTATATACTCTCTCTGTCAGCAAGCAAAATTAACTTATTAACTTAAACAAGGCAATGAGACTTTAGTCTTTAAATTGTTCGAACAAAACAGCTTCGAATCGATGGAATTTGTTCAAACCAACATTTTATCGGTAAAGCACAAGAAATATTAAACTTAGGTCACCGGCCATGCATCAAAACTAAAAAATATATGTTATCAGCTAACATGGTGCCAAAAAGGTTATTGATGAAATGGAAGCGAAGGCCGCAATGATCTCTGCTTGTAGTCTGAAACTCTTTACTGATGTTTCCACTTGCATGTTACTAACATACACTAAAAACCTAAAACACACTGGATATATGCCGAGTGGGTGACTATATACAGAACAAGGAACGCTCTTGCTGTTAGTGTAAGATAACGTTGGGACGAGAATTTCTCTGCTATTGTCTCCAGCACATTGAGCACCAAAAACAGATCGAATTTCTATTTTGTTTAAATGATTTTAACTGTAAATACTTTATATAACGTCGTTATTAGCGTGACCTGTATTTAAATGTAAATACTTTATATAACGTCGTTATTAGCGTTACCTGTATGTAACTGTAAATACTTTATATAACGTCGTTATTAGCGTTACCTGTATGTAACTGTAAATACTTTATATAACGTCGTTATTAGCGTTACCTGTATGTAACTGTAAATACTTTATATAACGTCGTTATTAGCGTTACCTGTATGTAACTGTAAATACTTTATATAACGTCGTTATTAGCGTTACCTGTATGTAACTGTAAATACTTTATATAACGTCGTTATTAGCGTTACCTGTATGTAACTGTAAATACTTTATATAACGTCGTTATTAGCGTTACCTGTATGTAACTGTAAATACTTTATATAACGTCGTTATTAGCGTTACCTGTATGTAACTGTAAATACTTTATATAACGTCGTTATTAGCGTTACCTGTATTCCGGCGTAGAATGGCTCACTGTAAGTGTAAGAGCCTGGTCCACTATCCAAAGTCGCGCGTAATCGTACTGCACATTTCACCTACAGCAGAGATTTAAAACAAAAATCTCTGATATGAATTACTGGCAAAAAGTGCAAAAGTTACTGCTTTGATAAGATATTGCAACTTGGCTAACGATAGGGCTATACATACATTTGAATATGATCTGTGTAAATGAAGCTTTAACTACACTAAGATAGGTTTTGATATAACTAATTAACATGTCTGTAGAAAACATCAATGGAAGTATCCGCTTCCGCTCTCTCTCAAAATCCACTTTTTTTTTATTAAACTATTTATATTGTAACTGGATATGTTTTAGCAAAATGAATGTATGAAAAGACCGGTCTTAAAGTAAATGTCAAATATAAATACAACGTTTATCTTTTCTTAATCTTTAAAGAACAATTTGGAATTACAATATTAATTCTTTGTCAATGAAAATAAAAATTGAAATGAAGTAGAAATTATCAGAAATGTTTACCAGAAATCCCAGTCTGTATGTTTCCGTCCAGCTTGTCTCCTGTAACGCGGTGTCCTGGTAAGCCGAGTAAGACACGTAAGCATATGTTTCCACAACATTGTCGTTAATCATCCACTGCACATCAAACCAAAACGTCGTTAGGTCCTAGTCACGTCAATGTTACATTGGAATTCTATCACTTTTGCGATTGCGAGTCCTAATTCGTAGGTTATTGTCGTGTCTACGAGATCAGCCGTTCTGTTAGGTGATAAGTTTATCCCAGAGATATTCACCGAAATTTCTGCGAATAAAAACATATACGTACTGCATTGTTATATTATCTAAATTATCTTGTAATGTAACTATAATTTTGTGAAAGTTTATGTAATTTTATAGTATATATATTAACAGAAAGATCATATCATCATTGAATATTAACTGACTTCGCAGAGTAAACAATTTCAACGAGGTATACAAAACAAAATAAAAGATATAATGTTTTACCTTGAATCCATGGTAAATATGAAGCCAATCGTCGCCAATTTCAGGCGTTTCATAACACTCAAATATTATGTTAGTGTAAAAGCGCAACACCTTGTCAACAGGTAAACAAAAAGTGTGTATCCGTCAAATAAGCATTTTGATAAAATTAAACGGATTGAACATTCGAATTATTATTGAAATCAAATGATCTCCTTTAACTATTATCTACCATTTGTAATACGAAGTTATTAAACAACTTTATCTAGAAATTAGTGGTATGTGTTACATTATGTATCGTTTGTTTTACATACCTGTACAAGGCGTGAAACCGGTGTCTGATGTCTGACCATCAGGACACGGGGCTTTGTCGCCTAAAAGGAAAGTCATATGTTATACATTTTCTCTCTCTTTTATTCCTATAATATAAAGTAAAGTAAGCATAAAATTGATTAATACTAAAATTATTTCAAACAAATGTACAATTGCATGCGGCCGAAAAAAATGAAATGTGCAGAACGATAATATCCTCAGCTAGATAGGATTAATAAACAATATCACCTAAAGAGATGTTAGCGGTTTAAATATTTAACAATAATGTTGACTTTACGTCACAGGTAAAAATTTGAAAACCAAGAGATACTATTCTGTGTACATTGGTGTTTTGTATGCTGTTGTGTATGCTGTTTTGTATGCTGTTGTGTATGCTGTTGTGTATGCTGTTTTGTCGACTATATTTATATCTGTAGGAATACACTTATTCATTTATTGTAAGGTGCCTTAGAGTAATTTTCAAATGACATAGAAGGTCTTTAACATGTATTGTTAGTACTATTAAGTTATTCTTAGATATGACATTGTACATATTTACCGAAACAATAAGCTGATGGACACGTTGGTGCCTGCTGCAATTCGTAAACATAAAACGTATTGCAGTTTTTCACCCGTATATTCCAGGTATCTTGGCACGACGTAAACGGAGTACGTATACACATCTTTATTTCTGCTGTCTCCCCAGCATTTGGCAGCTCTGAAATTTAATAAGTAAACCTCAAATGTATTACTGAGTTTCTGTTCATATTTCAAATTTGTATCACATATATACAAATGAACAACCGCGCCAATCCTCACCCCAAATCGCACTCCTTCTCCGTGGCAAATAGGGGGATACTCTCCATCCGATATGGACCAAGTCCAACAAATAGCGTTTATTTTAATATGTGTTATTTATGTTTCCCTCGTTTACCTTTTAATCTTTTGAAGCCAACCGTCAACCTTTACTAATTGGTCGTGTATGGGCTCGTATGTTGGGTTAAGTACTGCTATTTCATTTACTATAAAGTGATTTATTGTTCCTCATCCTATTTTGTTTTAATACAAATTGATTCTTACCGTCGTCCATCCATAAAGGATACACTGTGCCGCATGCATTTAAATCAGGACGAGTTGCTGGCATGGTTCCACCGGCACCGGAAGTGGAACGGTACCATTTCACCACTAAGCTAGAATCACACTGCGCAGTACTAGAGGTGACGACATTACTCGTAGACCGCCATGGGTGATCTATAGCTCGGTACGTCGTAGGGAGGCAGGGATCAGCTGTTAATCATAAAAATAATCACTCAAAAAACGTTCATAACGTAAAAGACATGAAATTGCTATATTCTACTTCAAATTGTTAGCATTAATATTTCTAGAATGAGCCGGATTCACAGTTTCTTTTTATATCGTATTAAGTACTTTAATTAAGTTAACACCGCTAGTAATGCCTAGGCAGTCCTGGTGTTGTAAATAACAAGGGCTGTAGTATTTGCTTACTTCAAATTATAATAACTTGGCAAATTATGAACGTATTGTGATATTTTCTTCAGTTTTGTATCCCTAAAGCACGAGCATCCATTCTAATTTTGTTTCGAGGGAAGGTTACTATATGTAAATATGTATGTACCTATAAGCCTTAGAATCAAAATCATAATATGCTATAGAAATAACTTATTTCAGTTCGGTTGAACACTCAGATTAAAGCCCGGGCGGTGTTTCTATTGCAAATAACAAGGGGCGGTGTTTCTATTGCAAATAACAAACTTTGGCTTCTCTCCAGCGGGTTATTGTAGCTATTCTATATTTAACCGTTTATATATAAGTATCCTTAGTCTATACTTATATTAATATCACAAGTCTATAACTATATCAATGTCGTTCGTCTATAATCATATACCTTTTCTACAGTTATAAAGATGGAGAACTGTCATAAGTTTCCATTCATTTTAGATTTATTTTCAAAAGAGTATCATACATTTAATATGAAGGGAAACTTATGACATATTCATATTACGTATTAACCATGGATTTTCTCTACATTTGTTTCACTTTATAGACATCACATGCTAAACGCAAACGATTTGTAACCAAGTTACTCAAATCTGAAGTAGGTCAAACACACAAAACTACAAAAGAAGGAATGGTCCATCACATAATCTGCATTATTGAAATAGACTCTTAATATATTTATTCTAGACACAAACATTATTCACAGTCGTTTGTAAAATAATTTTTTTAAATAAATATTACTTATTATGTATGACAAACTTATAGGTAATAAACTCTAACAATAGGGATATGACTATGACTTCAGTTATATACTTGTACTATACCAGGTTTGTTTTATAATTAAACAAGTCGATTAGAAGCCAAACAAAGTAAATATTTAGTTAGATGAATTAAACTAAGAAAAATCATGTCTAAAGTATTCCGAAACGTAACATTTCATATAATTACAGCAAAAAGGGAAATATATGTAAAAAAAAATCTTCATTGTCAAAATGAAATAAAAATAGCAACAAAAACTACAGAAATATCATGGCGAAATCGAGGCAAAACATTATGCGAAAAGACCACATCAGGAAACGAGGAAAAATTGAATATAAAATAAACCAATCAATTATGATATTCAGCCGTTGTATAGACCTTATGCTCACTATTGAGATATTTTTACCACGCTGTGTTTATTTGTTCATCTTAAAAATCAATTGACATTTTTCAATAAGTACAACATATGATATCACGATAAAAAGACAAGGTTTTACATTAACATGTAGCTTGAGCCATTAATGGATTGTATCCTAACATGTAGAACATTTATGGGTTCCTTATGATAAACGGAAATAAGCATGTTTGTGAAGTATATTGGTTTGCACCAATTTATATAAAGGCCATTGTCCTAGCTAGCAAAGCTAATCATTTATTAATATGGAAATTTCAAGTCTACCAAACATAACAAAATAATGTTCAATAAAAACCACGTTCTTACCTACATATTCAATTTGGCTATTTAAATACAGTTAAACAATGACAGGAAGTTGTTATGATAACCCTTAAAATACAATACATGTTAAGAGAAATTACCACTATCTCATCAACATTAAAAAAGTATGTGTATCCTCAACGGTTAAAAAATGGATTTCCATACAAAAACCAACAAACCCATATCAGCAATAAAAAACAATTGATTTCTTTGCTCTATATTTTGTTTCGTTAAATATAAACTATTCAACAGATATTTAATATCAGAGAGAGCAATGCAAAAGAAACATTTGTCAAGTGAATAACGTCTGTCAATGTATTGGTAAAACAGAAATTTACCTTCTTGTCCACTGACAAAGAACAGACACGTAACCAGGATGCAAAATGTTCTCAACATCCTCCTCCTCGGCACACACGCACACGTTATTACACGCTACAGATAGTAAATCCGGTAGGTATGTTAACTGCCTGACATTTCATATCATTATGTAACGTCATACCCAATGACTGCGTTTCGTGATTGTATTGCTTTGTGTATACACCTGTATAACGTTTAGTACATGCTAAAACTGAGCTCATTGTAAAGCAGGCAGTTCCACGAAGACTGTGTTGAAATGTCTATACCAATGGAAGGGTGGTTCATGTGGGGTTTCTGAATTCTGCGTATATAACGGATTAAGCAGGTGTATTCTTGCGAATTGTTTTTGTTATTTACTTTTTTATGGTCAGTTTTAGCTCATTCTATTAAACGCATTGAATCAGTCGTTTGTTAACGATACCATCTGATCAATGGAGCGTATTTCAATGACAGAGAGATCGTTCGCCATCCCATTGACCTAGGTTATCTATATTGAACGGGGAAAGGATGCAGAGTCGCTTCGGTTGCTTATATATAAAACACCAATTTGACATTGCATCAAATTGGCACCACTTTCATAACAATCCATATTTGTATTCGATTCTGTTTCCAATCTGAACGGTTACTAACCAGGAGCCATTAGAAGTACATACAGTGCTACCCCACATTGACTGTTTATGACATGTATGATATGTTACAAGTTTCATGTACATTATATTTATGAATTTTTAAGCTATATTTCTCTATAAAAAATCCTCAAATTTCCTAAATAAATACTTAGTCACCCTCTTTGAGGGTGGCCTTTTTATTCACAGTCCGTGTTGTGTCGTTTATTGGTATAGTGAGTAGATGCATACAGTGCTATATATATACCTCCCAGTGATAAATGTTCCACCTGTACTTTGATTTCCTTGTTGTGTATGATTGGTCGTTAAGTACAACACGTGTACTAATTGTCTCTGGTAAGATTTCCATGTAGGACAAACTGTTCCAGGTAGCATATCAATGGTCGTACGTCACTGGGGATTGATTCCAGCTAATCAGTTATAATAATAATTCAGAACTATGCGTCTACTCTACTTACAATGGCAGTCAAGTTAGCTAGAGAATTACGCAAAATGTTCTTATTCTTATTTACTGCAAACAGTTAAATATACTATGAATATAATTATAACAAAAAACTACAATTGTTCATTACCAAAGTACATGTACCTGCTGTCATTTCCAACTCATGTTAGTAACTACGTCACTTTTTGACACTAGAGAACATTCCTCATCATCTGATACGTCGACGTTTATTACAGTAGATACTTGCTGTTATTTTCCTTAGAATGCAGTAATGCTATTTCATATTAAAACACTGACACAATCTATTGTTATGCCAGTCATAATGAACCATTGTATTGTTATGTTAGTGAAAATGAAACCTTCTATTGTAATTTAAGTAACAAGAAACCAATCTATTGGTATGCTAGTAAGTCTAGTAACAATGAAACATTCTTTTGTATGCTATAACAACGAAACAATCTTTTGTTATTCTAGTATCAATAAAACCATCAATGAGACCGATGGAATATCTCCTGTTATGCTTATATACATGAAATATTTATTGTGATGCTACATGTAGTAATGATGTCATTTTCTATTATTATCCATGTAACAATCAAACATTCGTATATACGTATGAATCAATGAAACATCTGTTACGATAGTAACAACGTAAGATTGTCATGGTATGATAAAACAATGGAATCCGTGGCATAATGCTAGTAACAATGGCGTATTGTTCTGTAATACCAGTAACAACAGAACATTGGCATGTTACACGAGTAACACTGCGTCGGGTGCCTTGTATCGTCCTGATTATGATCATGTTACACTACACTGATAGACGTTCTAGATAATAATCTAATCTAAACAATGTTTTTTTTATTTATAATAGTAGTAAAAGGTTGCTGAATTAACATTATCAATATTTCCAATGCATAAAACTAGTTCCGCACTTATGTAATCCCAGTATCTGTTGTTACTATGTTTAAATAAATAACATTACAACAGAGTTGATTGCGAAGATTTCTGAACAACACCATATATCCGGACATTTCAATTAAACTATTTTTAAAGGCAATGTATTACACAAAGCTCTTGTTTATTGTGTTGTCTTAAGGGGACTACACAGGGTTAAGACAATTGACCATGAACTTCGAATCCCCTCGTGGCCAACGCATTCAGCGAGTGAACCTATAAACCAGGTAATAATTCATGTGGACAATGGGAATATTATTTTAGTTTCTAAAAGATGTCGCGTTGACGTCACCTGACGTTTCTGAAAATGTCCACAATCACCTGGCTTTACTTAAAATGTAAATATGTCATTTCAGGTAAATGGCTAAGGGCCTGTTTCAGGGAATTTGCTTAGTTCTTTTATGTTTGATTGATTTAATGGCTAATTGATTCCTAACCTAATTCGCCGGAGGTTTATAATCAAGATTATATGTTTATTTATTTATATATTTTGGTAAAGCCTCCTAACGAAAAAAAGATTACTGTAATCAATATTGTCATAGCATCATAATTATTTATTCAAATTAATGACATCATTATTATATCGGTAGGTCACAACGTCGTGATTTTGTATGTTCACTCATGAGGTTAATAAACTTTACTGATATGGAGTTATTGTGTTTCTGTTTCTCGTTGTGTACAAGCATGTTTCTGTTTTTTATTGGAGAGACTTGTGTGAAATATATCTATAAGATTGATTTTACCTGGCATTATTAATTAGTTTATTTAAGGTAATAAAACATGCGTATTGAGTGTGATTTAATGGAAATTTCCATTTTGTGTTTAAATTTCGCTCTGCATGTGGTAAAATATTAATGGTTTCGTGTATCCTATCAGTTTTTAAACTTTAAAAAACAACCAGGAGTAATATGTATATCGATTTTCATTCTAGGTATAGGGTTATTGGTTATAGACAATTTTTAGCAACAGGGTGGTACGTAATTACCCGGAAGTTTAAATCATGCCAAGCAAAGTAGAACAAAGCAGCCCTTGGACCTTTAATGTTTTAGCAACAGTTTACAGATAACTGTACAGAAACAACAATAAACTAAACAGAGCATGGTTAATACATAATGTCAAGTATAATGATCATATATTGACCCTCTGAAGTAAAGCCGAAGTGATTTGACGTCGCTGCCTGGCACAATTCCTTGTACTGTTGTGTTTACCTCATTCGTTTCTAAAGGTTCTTATCCAAACAGAAATGACGACTGATTATTATACACGGTTATACCTTGTGCTAGAAAGACATTTATTTTAGGATTAGAGATGGCAAAACTGTTGTCTCTTTTCTAAATACAGGAGGCGACGATATACAACATATTGCAATAAGTTGTGTGAGAAAAACGAAAATAATAATTAGATGTTCCAATCCTGTAGTTAGAATCAAGGTCATTCATTTAAATGAAGTTCGTTTCAAATAAAACCTATTGAACTATTGGCTTTTAATAAGAAGTGGGTTAAACTTTTGACACAGTTGCAATATGGGACCTTGATAAAGGGTCATAGCGACATTTTGAACATATTTGGGAGCGCATTATCCAAACACCCTTTCAATGTCTGATATTGTTAACTGAAAATCATATGAGATTAGTGCTTGACCATAACGAAAATTCATTGTTATTTTACTTATCAATTTATAGTACCGTTTTTGAACTGTTATACAATAACACTTACAACGGAGGAGCGATGAAGAAATAGCAAATTTAGTCTCATTTTAGCTATTGACCAATGTACGATCCAATCTGATTAGCAAAACCGCAAAAACAGGTCACCCGGAAACTTAAATGTGTCCTCGTAAACAACGTCATCACAAACAATGGGAGCGAATTCTTATGCTTTCCGAGAACTGTTAACAGTGCAATAACAAAGAATCATTCATGTAATACTCAGTGGGTGCAATGGTTGGCTTAGCGCCACATACTCGGTAAAGAATATCATTTATACAGTTAATGGTATAATGTTAACATTTAGTCCAATCTAACTCTTATGAGTTAATAAGTTTTATCAGACATTGTAAATGTTACATAAATATTGAACATACGCCATCCATATTGAAGTAAGCATCCTTTATGTGGCTTAAAAAACTAACACAAGCTACAGTTAGTAAAGCCGGTAGGTATGTTAACTGCCTGACATTTCATATCATTATGTAAAGTCATACCCAATGACTACGTTTCATGATTGTATTGCTTTGTGTATACACATGTATAACGTTTAGTACATGCTAAAACTTCGCTCTTTGTAAAGCCAGCAGTCCTGAGAAAACTGTGTTGAAATGTCTATACCAATGGAAGGGTGGTTCATGTTGGGTTTATGAATTCTGCGTATATAACGGATTAGGCAGGTGTATTCTTGCGAATTGTTTTTGTGATTTTCTTTTTTATGGTCAGTTTTACCTCATTCTATTAAACGTTTTGATTCAGTCGTTTGTTAACGACACAATCTGATCAATGGAGCGTATTTCAATGACAGAGATATCGTTCGCCATCCCATTAACCTAGGTTATCTATATTGAACGGGAAAAGGATGCAGAGTCGCTTCGGTTGCTTATATATAAAACACCAATTTGACATTGCATCAAATTGGCACCACTTTCATAACAATCCATATTTGTATTCGATTCTGTTTCCAATCTGAACGGTTACTAACCAGGAGCCATTAGAAGTACATACAGTGCTACCCCACATTGACTGTTTATGACATGTATGATATGTTACAAGTTTCATGTACATTATATTTATGAATTTTTAAGCTATATTTCTCTATAAAAATTTCCTCAAATTTCCTAAATAAATACTTAGTCACCATCTTTGAGGGTGGCCTTTTTATTCACAGTCCGTGTTGTGTCGTTTCTTGGTATAGTGAGTAGATGCATAACGTGCTATATATACACCTCCCAGTGATAAATGTTCCACCTGTACTTTGACTTCCTTGTTGTGTATGATTGGTCGTTAAGTACAACACCTGTACTAATTGTCTCTGGTAAGATTTCCATGTAAGGCAAACTGTTCCAGGTAGCGTATCAATGGTCGTACGTCACTGGGGATTCCAGCTAATCAGTTATAATAATAATTCAGAACTATGCGTCTACTCTACTTACAATGGCAGTCAAGTTAGCTAGAGAATTACGCAAAATGTTCTTATTCTTATTTACTGCAAACAGTTAAATATACTATGAATATAATTATAACAAAAAACTACAATTGTTCATTACAAAAGTACATGTACCTGCCTTCATTGCCAACTCATGTTAGTAACTACGTCACTTTTTGACACTAGAGAACATTCCTCATCATCTGATACGACGACGTTTATTACAGTAGATACTTGCTGTTATTTTCCTTAGAATGCAGTAATGCTATTTCATATTAAAACACTGACACAATCTATTGTTATGCCAGTCATAATGAACCATTGTATTGTTATGTTAGTGAAAATGAAACCTTCTATTGTAATTTAAGTAACAAGAAACCAATCTATTGGTATGCTAGTAAGTCTAGTAACAATGAAACATTCTTTTGTATGCTATAACAACGAAACAATCTTTTGTTATTCTAGTATCAATAAAACCATCAATGAGACCGATGGAATATCTCCTGTTATGCTTATATACATGAAATATTTATTGTGATGCTACATGTAGTAATGATGTCATTTTCTATTATTATCCATGTAACAATCAAACATTCGTATATGTTAAATGTTTCCTCGTAAACAACGTCATCACAAACAATGGGAGCGAACTCTTATGCTTTCCGAAAACTGTTAACAGTGCAATAACAAAGAATCATTCATGTAATACTCAGTGGGTGCAATGGTTGGCTTAACGCCACATACGCTGTAAAGTATAAACTTTATACAGTTAATGGTATAATGTTAACGTTTAGTCCAATCTAACTCTTATGACTTAATTAGTTTTATCAGACATTGTAAATGGTACAGGAATATTAAACATACGTCATTTATATTGAAATAAGCATCCCTTATGTGGATTAGAAAACTAAATCATTAAATATGTCTGTTTAATTATCTTTTCTCTTTTCAAAACTACGATTAGTTTCATTTTTCTATATTTTTGTTCTAATTACATGTTTAAAACTGTTTACCAATATCAAAGTAAGCCTTTATTGTGGCAATGAATCACAAAAAGAATATATGTAAAATTGTATTGAACAGCGTGTACCATATTCATCATGGGACAAAAACGAAAACAAATCACACCATTCTATCAACACACGAGGACAAGCTAAAACGCGTTATCAAACAAAACATATGGGGGAAAAGGGGAAAAGTCGTGAACGCAAAACACATTAAAGGCTAGGTACATTTAAATGTAACAAATGGTTACGTTTATAGTATCTAATAGTGGTACCCCTCACACTATATCTGGTAACGTTTCCTTTATCTAAAAGTGAAACCCCTCACAATGTCTGTGGTTACGTTTCATGTATCTAATAGTGACACCCCTCACAATGTCTCAGGTTATGTTTCCTGTATCTAATGATGGCACCCCTCACAATGTACCAGGTTACGTTTCCTGTATCTAATGATGGCACCTCCCACAATGTCTCAGGTCACGTTTCCTGTATCTAATGTTGACACCCCTCACAATGTCTCAGGTTATGTTTCCTGTATGTAATGATGGTACTCCTCACAATGTCTCAGGTTACGTTTCCTGTATCTAATGTTGACACCCCTCACAATGTCTCAGGTTATGTTTCCTGTATCTAATGATGGTACTCCTCACAATGTCTCAGGTGACGTTTCCTGTATCTAATGATGGCACCTCCCACAATGTCTCAGGTTACGTTTCCTGTATCTAATAATGGTACCCCTCACAATGTCTCAGGTTACGTTTCCTGTATCTAATGAT
>NW_018408843.1:212799-214233 GCF_002113885.1 Mizuhopecten yessoensis | reverse complement strand
TCCTGTATCTAATGATGGTACTCCTCACAATGTCTCAGGTTACGTTTCCTGCATCTAATAATGACATCCCTCTCAATGTCTCAGGTTACGTTTCCTGTATCTAATGATAGCACCTCTCACAATGTCTCAGGTTACGATTCCTGTATCTAATGATGGGACTCCTCACAATGTCTCAGGTAGGTTACGTTTCCTGTATCAAATAATGGTACCCCTCACAATGTCTCAGCTTACGTTTCCTGCATCTAATAATGACATCCCTCTCAATGACTCCGGTTACGTTTCCTGTATCTAACGATAGCACCTCCAACAATGTCGCAGGTTCCGTTTCCTGTATCTAATAGTGGTATCCCTCACAATGTCTCAGGTTATGTTTCCTTTATCTAATGATAGCACCTCCAGGTTAGGTTTCCTGTATCTAATAATGACATCCCTCTCAATGTCTCAGGTTACGTTTCCTGTATCTAATGATAGCACCTCCAGGTTACGTTTCCTGTATCTAATAATGGTACCCCTCACAATGTCTCAGGTTACGTTTCCTGTATCTAATGATAGCACCCCTCACAATGTCTCTGGTAACGTTTCCTGTATCTAATGATGGCAGCCCTCACAATGTCTCAGGTTACGTTTCCTGTATCTAATGATAGCACCCCTCACAATGTACCAGGTTACGTTTCCTGTATCTAATGATGGCACCCCTCACAATGTCTTAGGTTACGTTTCCTGTATCTAATGATAGCACCTCCAACAATGTCGCAGGTTACGTTTCCTGTATCTAATAGTGGCACCCCTCACAATGTCTCAGGGTACGTTGCCTGTATCTAATGATAGCACCTCCAGGATACGTTTCCTGTATCTAATAATGGTACCCCTCACAATGTCTCAGGTTACGATTCCTGTATCTAATGATAGCACCCCTCACAATGTCTTATGTTACGTTTCCTGTATCTAATGATGGCACCCCTCACAATGTCTTAGGTTACGTTTCCTGTATCTAATGATAGCACCTCCAACAATGTCGCAGGTTACGTTTCCTGTATCTAATAGTGGCACCCCTCACAATGTCTCGGGTTACGTTTCCTGTATCTAATGATAGCACCTCCAACAATGTCGCAGGTTACGTTTCCTGTATCTAATAGTGGCACCCCTCACAATGTCTCGGGTTACGTTTCCTGTATCTAATGATAGCACCTCCAACAATGTCGCAGGTTACGTTTCCTGTATCTAATAGTGGCACCCCTCACAATGTCTCGGGTTACGTTTCCTGTATCTAATGATAGCACCTCCAGGTTAGGTTTCCTGTATCTAATAATGGTACCCCTCACAATGTCTCAGCTTACGTTTCCTGTATCTAATGATAGCACCCCTCACAATGTCTCAGGTTACGTTTCCTGTATCTAATGATTGCAACCCTCACAATGTCTCAGGGTACGTGTC
>NW_018408843.1:175679-210474 GCF_002113885.1 Mizuhopecten yessoensis | reverse complement strand
GATGGTACTCCTCACAATGTCTCAGGTTACGTTTCCTGTATCTACCGATAGCACCCCTCACAATGTACCAGGTTACGTTTTCTGTATCTAATGATGGCACCTCCCACAATGTCTCAGGTTACGTTTCCTGTATCTAATGTTGACACCCCTCACAATGTCTCAGGTTACGTTTCCTGTATCTAATGATGGCACCCCTCACAATGTCTCAGGTTACGTTTCCTGTATCTAATGATGGCACCCCTCACAATGTCTCAGGTTACGTTTCCTGTATCTAATGATGGCACCCCTCACAATGTCTCAGGTTACGTTTCCTGTATCTAATGATGGCACCCCTCACAATGTCTCAGGTTACGTTTCCTGTATCTAATGATGGCACCCCTCACAATGTCTCAGGTTACGTTTCCTGTATCTAATGATGGCACCCCTCACAATGTCTCAGGTTACGTTTCCTGTATCTAATGATGGCACCCCTCACAATGTCTCAGGTTACGTTTCCTGTATCTAATGATGGCACCCCTCACAATGTCTCAGGTTACGTTTCCTGTATCTAATGATGGCACCCCTCACAATGTCTCAGGTTACGTTTCCTGTATCTAATGATGGCACCCCTCACAATGTCTCAGGTTACGTTTCCTGTATCTAATGATGGCACCCCTCACAATGTCTCAGGTTACGTTTCCTGTATCTAATGATGGCACCCCTCACAATGTCTCAGGTTACGTTTCCTGTATCTAATGATGGCACCCCTCACAATGTCTCAGGTTACGTTTCCTGTATCTAATGATGGCACCCCTCACAATGTCTCAGGTTACGTTTCCTGTATCTAATGATGGCACCCCTCACAATGTCTCAGGTTACGTTTCCTGTATCTAATGATGGCACCCCTCACAATGTCTCAGGTTACGTTTCCTGTATCTAATGATGGCACCCCTCACAATGTCTCAGGTTACGTTTCCTGTATCTAATGATGGCACCCCTCACAATGTCTCAGGTTACGTTTCCTGTATCTAATGATGGCACCCCTCACAATGTCTCAGGTTACGTTTCCTGTATCTAATGATGGCACCCCTCACAATGTCTCAGGTTACGTTTCCTGTATCTAATGATGGCACCCCTCACAATGTCTCAGGTTACGTTTCCTGTATCTAATGATGGCACCCCTCACAATGTCTCAGGTTACGTTTCCTGTATCTAATGATGGCACCCCTCACAATGTCTCAGGTTACGTTTCCTGTATCTAATGATGGCACCCCTCACAATGTCTCAGGTTACGTTTCCTGTATCTAATGATGGCACCCCTCACAATGTCTCAGGTTACGTTTCCTGTATCTAATGATGGCACCCCTCACAATGTCTCAGGTTACGTTTCCTGTATCTAATGATGGCACCCCTCACAATGTCTCAGGTTACGTTTCCTGTATCTAATGATGGCACCCCTCACAATGTCTCAGGTTACGTTTCCTGTATCTAATGATGGCACCCCTCACAATGTCTCAGGTTACGTTTCCTGTATCTAATGATGGCACCCCTCACAATGTCTCAGGTTACGTTTCCTGTATCTAATGATGGCACCCCTCACAATGTCTCAGGTTACGTTTCCTGTATCTAATGATGGCACCCCTCACAATGTCTCAGGTTACGTTTCCTGTATCTAATGATGGCACCCCTCACAATGTCTCAGGTTACGTTTCCTGTATCTAATGATGGCACCCCTCACAATGTCTCAGGTTACGTTTCCTGTATCTAATGATGGCACCCCTCACAATGTCTCAGGTTACGTTTCCTGTATCTAATGATGGCACCCCTCACAATGTCTCAGGTTACGTTTCCTGTATCTAATGATGGCACCCCTCACAATGTCTCAGGTTACGTTTCCTGTATCTAATGATGGCACCCCTCACAATGTCTCAGGTTACGTTTCCTGTATCTAATGATGGCACCCCTCACAATGTCTCAGGTTACGTTTCCTGTATCTAATGATGGCACCCCTCACAATGTCTCAGGTTACGTTTCCTGTATCTAATGATGGCACCCCTCACAATGTCTCAGGTTACGTTTCCTGTATCTAATGATGGCACCCCTCACAATGTCTCAGGTTACGTTTCCTGTATCTAATGATGGCACCCCTCACAATGTCTCAGGTTACGTTTCCTGTATCTAATGATGGCACCCCTCACAATGTCTCAGGTTACGTTTCCTGTATCTAATGATGGCACCCCTCACAATGTCTCAGGTTACGTTTCCTGTATCTAATGATGGCACCCCTCACAATGTCTCAGGTTACGTTTCCTGTATCTAATGATGGCACCCCTCACAATGTCTCAGGTTACGTTTCCTGTATCTAATGATGGCACCCCTCACAATGTCTCAGGTTACGTTTCCTGTATCTAATGATGGCACCCCTCACAATGTCTCAGGTTACGTTTCCTGTATCTAATGATGGCACCCCTCACAATGTCTCAGGTTACGTTTCCTGTATCTAATGATGGCACCCCTCACAATGTCTCAGGTTACGTTTCCTGTATCTAATGATGGCACCCCTCACAATGTCTCAGGTTACGTTTCCTGTATCTAATGATGGCACCCCTCACAATGTCTCAGGTTACGTTTCCTGTATCTAATGATGGCACCCCTCACAATGTCTCAGGTTACGTTTCCTGTATCTAATGATGGCACCCCTCACAATGTCTCAGGTTACGTTTCCTGTATCTAATGATGGCACCCCTCACAATGTCTCAGGTTACGTTTCCTGTATCTAATGATGGCACCCCTCACAATGTCTCAGGTTACGTTTCCTGTATCTAATGATGGCACCCCTCACAATGTCTCAGGTTACGTTTCCTGTATCTAATGATGGCACCCCTCACAATGTCTCAGGTTACGTTTCCTGTATCTAATGATGGCACCCCTCACAATGTCTCAGGTTACGTTTCCTGTATCTAATGATGGCACCCCTCACAATGTCTCAGGTTACGTTTCCTGTATCTAATGATGGCACCCCTCACAATGTCTCAGGTTACGTTTCCTGTATCTAATGATGGCACCCCTCACAATGTCTCAGGTTACGTTTCCTGTATCTAATGATGGCACCCCTCACAATGTCTCAGGTTACGTTTCCTGTATCTAATGATGGCACCCCTCACAATGTCTCAGGTTACGTTTCCTGTATCTAATGATGGCACCTCCCACAATGTCTCAGGTTACGTTTCCTGTATCTACTGTTGACACCCCTCACAATGTTTCAGGTTACGTTTCCTGTATCTAATGATAGCACCCCTCACAATGTCTCAGGTTACGTGTCCTGTATCTAATGTTGGCATTCCTCACAATGTCTCTGGTTACGTTTCCTGTATCTAATGATGGCACCCCTCACAATGTCTCAGGTTACGTTTCCTGTATCTAATGATAGTACCCCTCATAATGTCTCAGGTTACGTGTCCTGTATCTAATGTTGGCATTCCTCACAATGTCTCTGGATACGTTTCCTGTATCTAATGATGGCACCTCCCACAATGTCTCAGGTTACGTTTCCTGTATCTACTGTTGACACCCCTCACAATGTCTCAGGTTACGTGTCCTGTATCCAATGATGGTACTCCTCACAATGTCTCAGGTTACGTTTCCTGTATCTTTGTAAATTACCATACAAATGACTTGTTTATGACCAGACTTTGTCTATTTCTTCCTCCCTTAAAACTGCCTGTCTATAGCAACTACTTTTTTACTACAAAGTAAATTTACAATATACATTTCTTTTTAAAAACATACTGTTTCTTCTTTATTTGCCTTAAAATAACCTGTCTATGTATACATTTTCCTGTCATTGCACAAGGGATCATTAAAGCTTTTTACTGCGTGGGATCACGTCTTTGAATATGTTCTTGTGTATTGACAGATTTAAGGTGTAGTTTTGTATTTGTTTGGACATATCGTTTATTGGTTGAGTATGAATACAGGAAAGTTTGTTCTCTGTATGTTTAAATATAGGTTTAATATTATATGTTATTTTGAGTAGTTTGATACCTTCGTTCATTATACATTGATCGAATATGAGATTATGATCCTATCCAGTTTTTGTGCTGATTTCCCCTGCGGAGCATACTATCAAGAATATACAAAACCCTTCTATGTCTCTCCTTAGCTCTGTTCCCTTTGATGTTATGGATGTAGTAATGTAAAGGCTGCAAGATATAATAAACCCAACACGAAAACGACAGACGTTTTCCGTTCTTGCACATCAACAAATCTGAATAAATACTTGCAGCAAACTTGTACAAACTTTGGTACACTTTATTTTATCGTTATTACGTCACGTGACTTGGGGATATATACAAAGTCGGCGTTATAGCAACAATGCACCATCCTGGTATATTGTATACAGTATTGCTAAATTCCATTTATCACTGTAATAGGACGAGATGTACATTTGGCATTCGTCAGATACCGATAGGAAATTTAAATATGCTGAAATTGGTCATTTAATAATATTTTAACACAGTAAAAGCAGTTATTACTGTTCCTATAATAGATAAGTATCCTCACAAATACCTAGCTTGGAAAAACATTCGCGAACGTTGTATTTGTGAGTTGACACTGTGGAGTTCTATTTAACTTTTGACGTTTTGCTGTATTTCATAATACCTCTTTTCAAAACTACAAAACACAATAAAAGGGTCACAAACACACCTGTTAAATACCACGTTCTGTATTAAAAGCGACCTGTTCAATACCACGTTCTGTATTAAAAGCGACCTGTTCAATACCACGCACTGTGTTATAATTATAAGCGACCTGTTAAATACCACGTTCTGTGTTATAATTATAAGCGACCTGTTAAATACAACGTTCTGTGTAAGAAGCTGTTATGGGTATTTATAATTTTACCAATAGACCAACGGAGGTATTAGCTTTTTCAAAAAGGATTTAAGATTCCGAATACCCACTAATGATAATGCTCCGAATACCCAATAAATGATAAAGCTCCGAATACCAACTAATAATAAAGCTACCAAGACCGACTAATGATAAAACTCTGTATACCAACTAATGATAAGGCTCCGAATACCCACTTATAATAAGACACCGAATACTCTCTAATAATAAGGCTCCGAATACCCACTAATGATAAAGCACCGAATACTCACTCATGATAAGGCTCCGAATACTAACAATAAGGCTCCAAATACTCACTAATGATAAGGCTCCGAATACTCACAAATGATAAAGCACCGAATACTCACTAATGATAAGGCTCCGAATACTCACTAATAATTAGGCACCGAATACTCACTAATGATAAGGCACCGAATACTCACTAATGATAAAGCTCCGAATACTCACTAATGATAAGGCTCCGAATACTCACTAACAATAAGGCTCCGAATACCCACAAACAATAAGGCACCGAATACTTACTAACAATAAGGCTCAGAATACTCACTAATGATAAGGCACCGAATACTCACTAACAATAAGGCTCCGAATACTCACTAATGATAAGGCACCGAATACTCATTAATAAAAGGCTCCGAATACTCACTAATGATAAGGCGCCGAATACTCATTAATAAAAATCTCCAAATACTCACTATTGATAAGGCTCCGAATACGCACTAATAATAAGGCTCCGAATACTCACTCATGATAAGGCACCGAATACTCACTAACGATAAGGCTCCGAATACTCACTAATGATAAAGCTCTGAATACTCACTAACAATAAGGCTCCGAATACGCACTAATGATAAGGCACCGAATACCCACTAATAATAAGGCTCCGAATACTCACTAATAATAAGGCACCGAATACTCACTTACAATAAGGCTCCGAATACTTACTAATGATAAGGCACCGAATACTCACTAATGATATGGCGCCGAATACTCATTAATAAAAGACTCCGAATACTCACTAATGATAAGGCGCCGAATACTCATTAATAAAAGGCTCCGAATACTCACTAATAATAAGGCTCCGAATACTCATTCATGATAAGGCACCGAATACTCATTAATAAAAGGCTCCGAATACTCACTAATAATAAGGCTCCGAATACTCATTCATGATAAGGCACCGAATACTCACTAACAATAAGGCTCCGAATACGCACTAATGATAAGGCACCGAATACCCACTAATGATAAGGCTCCGAATACTCACTAATGATAAGGCACCGAATACTCACTAACAATAAGGCTCCGAATACTCACTAACAATAAGGCTCCGAATACCTACTAATGATATGGCGCCGAATACTCATTAATAAAAGACTCCGAATACTCACTAATGATAAGGCGCCGAATACTCATTAATAAAAGGCTCCGAATACTCACTACTTATAAGGCTCCGTATACGCACTAATAATAAGGCTCCGAATTCTCACTAATGATAAGGCACCGAAAACTCACTTACAATAAGGCACCGAATACTCACTAACAATAAGGCTCCAAATACTCACTAATGATAAGGCTCCGAATACTCACTAATGATAAGGCTCCGAATACTCACTAATGATAAGGCTCCGAATAATCACTAATGATAAGGCTCTGAATACTCACTAATGATAAGGCGCCGAATACTCACTAATGATAAGGCACCGAATACTCACTTACAATAAGGCTCCGAATACTCACTAATGATAAGGCACCGAATACTCAGTAATGATAAGGCACCGAATACTCAGTAATGATATGGCTCCGAATACTCACTAACAATAAGGCTCCGAATACTCACTTATGATAAGGCGCCGAATACTCATTAATAAAAGGCTCCGAATACTCACTAATGATAAGGCTCCGAATACGCACTAATGATAAGGCTCCGAATACTCACTAACAATAAGCCTCCGAATACTCACTAATGATAAAGCTCCGAATACTCACTAATGATAAGGCACCGAATACTCACTAATGATAAGGCTCCGAATACTCACTCATGATAAGGCACCGAATACTCACTAACAATAAGCCTCCGAATACTCACTAATAAAAAAGCTCTGAATACTCACTAATGATAAGGCACCGAATACTAACTAATTATAGACACCGAATACTCACTAATGATAAGGCTCTGAATACTCACTAATGATAAGGCACCGAATATTCACTAGTGATAAGGCCCCGAATACCCACTAATAATAAGGCTCCGAATACTCACTAATGATAAGGCACCAAATACTCACTAATGATAAGGCTCCGAATACTCACTAATAATAAGGCTCTGAATACTCACTAATGATAAAGCACCGAATACTAACTAATGATAGACACCGAATACTCACTAATGATAAGGCTCTGAATACTCACTAATGATAAGGCACCGAATACTAACTAATGATAGGCACCGAATACTCACTAATGATAAGGCTCTGAATACTCACTAATGATAAGGCCCCGAATACTCACCAATGATAAGGCCCCGAATACTCACTAATGATAAGGCTCCGAATACTCACTAATAATAAGGCTCTGAATACTCACTAATGATAAAGCACCGAATGCTAACTAATGATAGACACCGAATACTCACTAACGATAAGGCTCTGAATACTCACTAATGATAAGGCCCCGAATACTCACTAATGATAAGGCTCCGATTACTCACTAATGATAAGGCTCTGAATACCCACTAATGATAAAGATATAGACTTTTTCGTTATGTACTGGATTCCAATACTTCACAGGAATCTGTTTATATTTTCGAGCTGCAAAACAGATCCATTATTCAAACTTCTCGCGGTCTTTCTTAGTAACATATTTTTTCATGATAAAGTCGTATAGTGACACTAATGACGCAATAATTGGAATAAGTGGAAAGAGAATTTTGAAGAACTCTGATGAGCTTTCGATCAATTTGATTATATTCTTTGTTTCTTTTTCTATTTTAAAGTATGTCAATCCCGTCAACTGAAAGATTTTGCGCATTTCTCCAGTTGCATATTAAAACACAATGACTAAGTCTTCAATAAATGGAAATTCTAAAATAACATATTTCTATAATGACGTAATTCATTATTAAAAAACTGAATTCCCAATACTTGGAAAAGGACCTTGTGTATAATTATTCGATGGTGATATGCAAAATATATTATCAGTGGAGACTGGAATATTATATTCAATGACAGGAGGCTTAGCAATGAAATTAAAGCTGATAGGCTTGTTTTCATACATGACCAATTTGTATGGTTATGAATCGATACAGACGCGTTAGTGAGATTGCTATATTGGATATTATTGTGAATAATGTATTAGAGATTTAAACAGTGTTTGTCTATGTTTTTGCAGATCCTATATCAGTGTTGATTGTGCTCAGCCGATCAGACAGAACTCGGTAAACCAGGGTTAAATATAGGTTCTTCCTGGTTTGGTGCACTAGCGGTTTCTATGTGAAGTCATAACAAAACACGGTTTAGATGTCCTAACCTTTTTCTATGTATACTAATAACGACGTTGTCGTCAAATAAATTGGTAATTGAGCAGAAATCTAGACTATAGAATACAGGTGCCGTTTACCTTTCGACTACTGTTGACATTGTTTGCTGTGCTTGTCATAGTGTTCTTATACCCCCTGAAACTAAGTAAGGGGGTATACTGGAATCAGCTTGTCTGTCTGTCCGTCCGTCCGTCCGTCCGTAAAAAAAGTTTGTCCGGACAACTCCTTCTAAAGTAATGGACCAAATTCAACGAAACTTTCCAGATATAATAACTGCCACTTCAATTTGTGCATCCAGGTATTATTTTCATTCTTACCCTTCTATTACAAAGCTATGGCCCTTTGTTGAAAAATCCTTGTCAGCAAAACTTCTCCAAAACTACTTGGCCAATTTCACTACGACCTGATATTGTGCATCCAGGTATTTATTTTTCAATCTGACTTTTTTCTACGAAGTAATGGCCCTAAGTTGAAAATTACATGTCCAGACAACTCCTCCAAGTCTATGTGGCAAATTTCAAGGGACGTTTTCAGATATAATAACTTCCCGCTCATGTTGTGCATCCACGTATTTTTTCAACCCTTTTTATGGAGTTATGGCCCTTTGTCTCTTGACAGATTCTCCTAATCTACTTGGCCAATTCTGCCTCTGACGTTGTTCATCCAAGTAGTACTCGTTCCGACCCATTTAAAAGGCGTTACGGCCCTTTGTTGAAAAAAAACCTTGATCTGCCTCCTTAACTATTTAGCCGATTGAACGAATGTTTACAGATATGGTAATCATCCCCTGCTGTCGTGATGACGGGGTAGTATTTTTTCATTTGACCCTTTTTAAGGAGTTAAGGCCCTTTGTTTAAATATCTTTATCCTGAAATATCGTCTTTAACTACTAGGACGATTTCATCAAAATTCGTTCGTCTGGGCTCACAAGATTTGGTTTACAAGTATGTTTTGGCGTTGGGAGGGTGTACATGAAGTATGTCAGTGAACTATGTACTTAAATAAGTGACTGTACCGCTCGGTGAATGAAGAAAGCATTACTGGTGGGAGACTATGGATTACTTTGCAATGCTTTGCCTTAGTAAGCCTTTAGCTTACAGGTATGGTTTATATAGGAGCGGGGAGTATTAGTTAGCCTTTGGCTTACGGTTCTAGTTTATTTTTAAAAGATTTGGATATTTCTTGCTTTTACTGCATTACATTTTGTTACTGTCTCTGATTTGTTTTCGTTTTCGTACACTTGAAGTGTACAAGTATATAATACATATAAAAACATTCAACTGTCAGCAGCATGTTGTAATACTGTTTTATTTAAAACCAATTAAACAGTGTTTAGAATATTAAGTTTAAAATAGCTATATATAGGCGCTTAATCATTCATACAAATGTAGTTTCTTTCATTTTAAATACCGATACATGTACTCAACAATAATATTATTCTGATTCGTAAAACGCAGTTGACAAGGACTTGGCAGAGACCCAATTACCAGAGGATTTGATGGTAAACAGATCAATTCCGTACTCCAGATTTTTCTTGTCACAGTTATGCCTCGTAGATGTACATATAAAGTCAATATGCCCCACGTGAGTTCTGTGTTTCAGACTGTAAAATTTATTTCATAAAAATCAAGTCATGTTTTATAAAGTTAATATATATATATATTATAAACGTTATAAATGTTAATAAATTTAAATTGAAATGCACAAAGTTTAACAGGATGATACACAAATTGTGTATGCGCTCATGTAATCCAAAGTGTTTTGATTAAATACGATATCTTATTTTATGTATACAAAGTATTTGTATTGATGATAATTAAACAATACTGCAGTAATTTAGCGATATACTATAGCTTGCAGTAAGATAAGTTAATCATCACCTTACGTCAGAACAAACACACTACAGGTGACCAGGACAAAGTAAAGTAATGCATTAGTATAGGTAACAAGTGATCAGGTGTAGTGAATCTACCTGGGTAAGAACACAGCGACTGGTGAACCGTTAACCATAGAGTTTCCTATAGAGTAGTTAAGACTGTATAAACATCAGCACTACACCAGAATAGTAACCGACGCCGCTGGTGTACAAAGACGTAGATTTTGCTAGTGAATAGAAGGCATATGACCAGGGAAAAGTCCGGTTTACCATACAGACAGAGCCTTGACTAGCCAGATTTAAATAACTGTAGCCCCAAACAAATTTGCTGGTTAAGATAAAGGTCCGGATTGGAGTCCAGAGTCGATTGAATTATTGTTGTTATTTTATATTTCCCAAATTGTGTAATTATCTAAAAGAAATATTAATACTATGTATGCTATGAGTATAACGTTATATAAGGGACATAAACGGGTTTTTTATTCGTATATACCTATATTTATTTTAAGAGTGTTATACATACATGCAACACAACATTTCAGATTAAAAACTTGCTTTTTTTTTTAAATCGTTTCTGGTTTAACGTTTCTCTGTAAGTTCTGTCAGTAAACACTTTATGTGTAGGATTCTACTTCGTAGACTACACTTCCTATATATAAATAAACAAAAAAGCTCCCTCATGTCTTCAATCTGGCAACACTAACATAAAGAAACAAAAAACGAAATATATAAAACTGAAAAGATTTTTTACGTATTTTAATCACGAACACAAAGTCAAGCCCTTTGCCGGAGTTATCTTGGTAAACAACATACCTTAAACTGCCTTTCTTACAACGTTTGAGACAAGATATAGTTTAGTCGGCTCTCTCGAGCGCTTGGTTAAATTGGTCAGCAACATTTATGGTAAGATGTGTTTTATTTCAGTGCGATAAACAAAACCAAAAAACAAATACATTTCATAAAATATACATTTATAGCGACACCGATAAAAGAATGAAACAACGAAATGTGCTGTGGTTTCAGTAACAAAAAGATCCATAAAATTTATAAAAAAAGCTATACAGTTAGATTGATAAGAAATATACAATTTGATAAAAAATATATACAAATAACTATAATGATACCTCGTTCGTGCCAAGTTAGTCAAACACATAAGAATGATAATATACAAACACCTGATTTGCTTCCAAAGAAAAACGTTACTTTAAAGTAAATATAAAAGTAACTATAGAAGCTGGCATTTAACAGGGCCTTAAGTCTGTTCTCTATACATATCCACATGCAGTAGTGAACATCTGTCTGAAACAAACATTCGACGTCACACACGTCACACAACACCAACAAAATACAGGTGAGCTCACATGTACAGAAATGTAGTAAGAAAGAAACAACAAAAACTATACCCCCACCCCCCCCTGCAATTGTTGACAGATGTTTTACAGAGTCAAATCAGTATATATTTAGCTTTGTGAAAAGGTAGATTTTTATATCTGATAGTGGTTTTAAAAATGTGTAAAAATGTAAGGGGGGGGGGGGGGGGGGGGGGGGGTCACTCATCCCCAGTTTTGCTTGTAAAGTTTGTCGTCATCAAACTGAAATGCGATTCCACTGGCAGAGGAGGGTCGGCTTGTCAGAACATCTGACTCCGCTTTGTATCGCTCCCTGGTCGGACATTCAGTCATATCTGCGTTGGACAAGCCTATCTTGCTCCTGAAAAGCAACAGAAACGTTTTCTATTGTTAGAGCAGTAGTATCTTCTAAATAGATAGTTCAACGGTCAAAAGATGCATATCTAAGCAGAAAATGATGATAAAAGGACCGGAGCCGAAACAGTAGATCAACAGTGGAGTGCAAACGCTATAGGCGTGTGTTTAAGGTGGCTCCACACTTTCGCAATTAACCAGCAAAATTCGTTGAAATTTTCATATAATGGTTATGCAACTATGTAGAGTTAATTTTATGAAAATCTAAACATTCCGATAGTTTGGGGAATTTTTTGGAAAAAATACCAAAAAATTGAATTTTCGCCACTTTTAATATTTTCCGGTTTTTTTTGTGCGTGGCATTGTTCGGAACAATAAAAACAATAAAAAAATGAAAAGAAGCATTTATAATTAATCCTACAAATATTTTATTTATCGCAAAATATGTAACACATGTTACACAAAGTGTTTTTTATTGAATTTGAACGGATAAAAGTGATTATCTACAAGCTAAAAGCAAACAGGACACACATATCTATACATATAGAGTGGGAAATTGAACAAAATATACACAATGGCTTTATAATTAATTTATTTTACATTTTACAATCACTTTGATCCGGGTGAGAGTTATCTTCCTTGAAAAAAATCGGAACTTTTTGCAGAGGGATGACATTTACACAATGACAGTTGTCTCTGTTTACATATAACAAATGATGGAAATAAATCAAAAATATGATATCAAAATTATCAATTTATTGTTCTTTAATGGAACCAAATTACCCTCAGTCATGTACACTTTGGACATCATTCCACAGTCCGCTAACTCACGGTATATTTATAATTACATGTCAGGTACATATGTGACCAGAGGCTATCGCATGGTATGCCGTTCTCACGTGCCCTCACACATGCATTTCATAGGTATCTTGATATTTTACAAAACATTATTTTCACAGAGTAAGTAGACTACATTTGTAAACACGATTTAATCGACAGAGCGAAACTCCCTCAGCTTATGAACTCGTGTAAGCACGTGATATGCACATATGAGGTTGGTACGTCCGCATTCCATGTGTTTCCTATATGACCTTCTTGAGGTCGTCTGGTCTCATGTCACTGTCTTCCCGTGAGTCTGTTTATGTCAATGAATTGGAAAGCTTTATTCCTGAAGTACGTGTGATTATACATTTCCCGGTAAAATCTCGATATCGGGTGTTGACATATCATCGGCACGCACGTGTACTATTGTTTACCAGGGGCCTGTTCGTTTATGCGGAACAACCGGTTTGACCGTTTATAAATGTAACAATTCCGGGTATAAATCCTGGCGGACCTACAAATGTGTATGCAAGACTTGCAAGGCTTTCTCAAGGCTCGCCTGAAAGCAGCATCAGATAACTAGGTCTTACCTTATTTAATAAACGAACAACAGTGGTCCGATCGGTTTGACCGTTTAAACGCAAACGGCCCAGGTGTTACTATAATTTGCACTACGATATTGAATACCCGATACGCAAAACGGAAATGACGACACGGTGTACATGCACATTTCGATCAAGATAATTGAGTCCGAGCTGTACTTTTTCCGGAAGTACGTCACGAAAATGGACGCTGATGACGATGTGTCGAGCCACCTTAAGGAAGGGGATTTAGTTGATACTTTATATCTCTCCTTAAAAATGATGGATTATGAAATAAAGAGGACACAGCAAAAATCAAATACATACTTCTTGCTCTTCGAACTTTTCCAGCACAACAGTGATGTTGTTATTGCTAAAATGAAGACTATCCCAGCAGCTGTACCCCCTACCATTGCTGCCAAAGGTAAGTCATCTTCTACAATTAAAACAACAATGAAACAAGATTATAAACGTATTAAAAAACATCTTCTTAGCTTATAAAAATGCTGTGAAATCAAAGCTGTCGTTTTAAAGTAACTGTTACACTTTGAAATTGAGTTTTTTAATAATGACAGCACAAAAATGACTTTTGCTGCAAACATGTCTTCATGTAAAAGTCACGTCCATTATTTCCTGTCATTGTAATGTACGTGTCACCTTGGCATGTTTATATAAGCGTGAAGTAATACTGTAATGCACGTGATATGTGATCGGTTACCTAGATAAGCGTTAAGTAATACTGTAATGCACGTGATATGTGATCGGTTACCAAGATAAGCGTGAAGTAATACTGTAATGCACGTGATATGTGATCGGTTACCTAGACAAGCGTGAAGTAATACTGTAATGCACGTGATATGTGATTAGTTACCTAGATAAGCGTGAAGTAATACAGTAATGCACGTGATATGTGATCGGTTACCTAGCAGGACATGGACATTATTTGTATTAAGGCGTCTGTTGACTTTATAATCTAAAGCCGACATTTTGATATAATAACATGCATGACAATATATTAACCGCATGCCAGATGTGTTTCTCCTAATTGATTGGTCTATATCCATATTTAATACGTAATGTATTTACCTTTATCTCTGCTTTTGTTTTGTAATGATTCTGATGTCGTTGTAGTCAACGTCGGCTGAATAGTCGCAGTTCCGCTTGGAACGCCTACTGGCGACGGTTGAATGGTCAACGTTCCAATGTCAGTTCTTGTTGGGGACGGCTGAATGGTCTCAGTCACACTATAATTAGTAATTGAAGACGGTTGAACGGTCCCAGTGAAACTATCAGTGCTTGTTGAGGACGATTGAATGGTCACAGTTCTACTTTCGTAACCTGAAGCAGTTGCAGTCAGAGTTGTTAGGTGATCTGTGGGTAAGGATGTTGTTTTGGTAACAGCATTATCGGGCGATGATGTCTGTATATCCATTTCGGTAACAGGTGATTGTTCCGTCGAAGATGCTGCTTCGGTGGAAGCTAAAGTTGTTGTCGAAACACATGATTCCTGCATAAAACAATTGAACCTACAAATTACTAAAATGAAGAAATTGATTAGAATAATTGTTAGAATAAGAACAATATTCTTTGACACTGGTGTTCACAAAACATAAATAGACAAACGTATCATTTAATCATTTATGTTTACTTAATGAAATATCATGTGTGTGAACTGCAACGATTTGTTTTTCTTTCTGAAATTATTCTTTCTGAGCGGAATTAAGCACCAAGCATTGCTTGCATGGATAATAACGTCACTTGCTACAAATATTCATTATGGTGTTTCTATCGAAGAAATTTCATTGAACTCATTATTTACTTTAATTAGAAATCATGACTTTGGGGATTTCTCATCTTACAAACATCACGAACATAAAATTATGTATGTTATTCAGCAATGATTTGTCATGTATAGAATTGAACCAACAAAATACCAATATACGAACCAGTTGAGTGCAAGATATGTTAGTTGCGTCACAATCGTAGCAAGTTGAGTCGTAGGTAACAATGGTCGACTCGTTGCTAAAGTTGATTCCGTCATTAGAGATACTTATTAAGTATCCTTCTCCAAAAACATCATCAGCTGCGCGCCGTCTCCGGACAGAGTCTGGTATGATACACACACAGTTAATACCGTTCAGATATCTCGCAGGAAATAGAATAGGTGCACCAAGGAATTCCCATCGGTCAACATACACCTGTTTAATTAATATTGTGTACTTTAGAACTGTGGAATATAGTAAAATATAGAAGAACATTACTTCGACATACAAGGGTTGCGTTGAAAGTCCTATGCGTCACGGAAAACGCCAACAAAAACAATCAGCAAAAAGAAATTAAATGCAAAGAAACCATGAAATTCCCATCCTCCAGGTTCTTGGGAATGATAACCATTTTCAGTGCCAGGTGAGGTAAATAAAACATTGGTTATGATAGTAACAGAACTGGTATTGTAAACTGTCACAGTTAATCAATTAAGTATTAACTAAATCAATATTTTTCAATAACTATCGAGTAAATGTAACACAAGCACGATGTACAAAACCCTACTTTAAAATTATTTGCCTGTATTTCAATGTTTTTACAAGACTTGATTTGCTTCAAAGAGAACACTCTATTCTGTTTTCATGCCTAAAAACCAAAAGATAATATGCTTGACGATCTAGTTATAGGAATGGAAAGGGATAAAGTGTTCAGAAACAATAAGATAGCATGATAATTTAGAAAAGAATACCTTTATCAGTCTAGCCTGGCAAGTCAAATTGACATCCAGAAAGTTACTTCCCGAAATGACAAAATTTTTGCATGACTTTTTGTCAGTTGAACAAGTCATTCCTCCGTGCAATATTTCAGGAATTGTGTCGCGCTCCAGAGCACACTCCTCTCCATAGAAACCAGTGTAGCATACACATTTTCCTAAAAAAATGTGTATAAGAAAAGAGCAATAATGCACATCGCGTGTTTCTCGTTTTTTTCAACGACACAAATAACGTATGAAACGACATGAATTTCTCGAGATAAACATTAACAATATGAGTTAAGTGTTTAAAATAAAGATATAATAAAAAAATATGTTAATAAATAAACCGCATTAACTGGGTATCAGATTTTGTTATCAGATATAGAGTGTAATATTTATTAATTATATTTCAATTTTATAAAGTAAACAAACAACAGATTATGTTACAATTGCACATGTATATGTTACATTATTTAAGATGTTATATATATATATCACATATGTAGTATATGATACTACATACATCAGTTAATGTCATAAATGTAAGATGTCGCATACAACAGAGAGTGTCAAATATTTAAATTATACATACATCAGATAATGTCACAAATGTAAGAAAGAGCATACACAAATATTAGAAACATACAAATATAGGTCAAATATATAAAATTTCACATACATCAGATAATGTCACAAATGTAAGAAATAGCATACACAAATATTAGAAACATACAAATATAGGTCAAATATATAAAATTTTACATACATCAGATAATGTCATATATATGAGATTCTACACAAAGGAGATTTATTTTGCTGTTTTCTATAACACTAAGGTTTTACTTACCATTGGTACAATTTCCGTTTTCAGAACAATCGTTTGGACAACTTAACTCCAATAACTCGTCCAGAAAAGTCGTACCGTTACTATTTTCAGATCCTTGTGTTGTAAGGTTTTCGAAACGACTGGCTTCAACAAGACAGCTACTTTTTAATGACTCTACCGTCGCTTTCAAAAACTCACTACCTCCAGATATCTAAATTAAGAATGAAAAAAAGACATCACTTCGGTGAAACATATAAAGTGTCTGTGTACTCAAACTAAACAACGTACAGACAATTTGTGTGATTTTGTTCCTCAGTAGTCAAACTTGTCATTCATATTAATAGACACATTTTCATTTTTAATCTGAATTGATTATATTTCGTATCAGTATAAAAAAAATGGTTAAACTGCCTGTTAAAAATACCTTGATATCATTAATGCAATCGTTCATTCCTTCTTCGAGTGCATCATTCATCCCTGGCAAAACTCCTTTACATTTATTCAACATCGGATCATCATTCATTGTTTCCCGACACGACTGTTCCGCTAGAGATTCCGTCCAGCCATTTTGCCATGTGTAATTCTTAAACAGGTTCATATCAAGATATCAAAATTAGAAAATATTTTTTTTAAGTAGAAAAAGGTTTGTTTCCCATTACCAAAGTAAACCTTTTACTGAAACCATTCTGACGGAAAATCGCTAGTAGATTCCCGTTTATGTACAGTTCTTGCTATTAAATCTAACAACACGAAAAATAAGATAAATTGTTTGGCATTATCAGATAATACAGAATAAAACATTTTAGTCAGGACTCTGTGGCTGCTTGAAGATAATCTAAACACAAAAATTTAAAGAACATACACTGATAAGTTGTTAAAGTGAAATCACGTGAAGAGCCTAGTTTGACCACTTGAATTGTTCGGGAAAGCCCTGTTAAAAACAGCGCCAATGACGCCACGTGACGGTTTTGAAACGAGGAAGTAACACAGGTGGTCTGACCGAGATGCACAGTTTTCCAAAGGGGCACCGAGAGAGGGACCGACAGTCAATTATAACTTCATACCGCACTATGTAACCAAGGAATATGATTTCTTGGTCCATTTTGTAACTTATTGAACCCCTTCGCTGTAATTATTCGTCATCGACAGTTAATTGCACACATGCCAATATTCAAAATTTCTAATGAAGAAATATTTGTTGGCATCTCGGCATTATTTATAGACATCAGGACATGTCTATTACCGGTATGTGATCAGTACAATTGAGTACGGGGCAAAACACATTTCCTTAACCATGTGACCAACCGTTCTATAAAAAGAAATATGTACGAGACGAATATCCCTTTTTAAATGTTTTCATGAAGTGTATATATGCATTGACAAGTATAAAAAAGAGAAACGTTTGTGATTTTCTTTATTACAAATCGATGTCTTTAGCCTCATTTTTCTAGACCATGCATTATACATATCCATGTATAGTCTCTTTCCCACTTTCAGTGTACGTTAACACTTAGTAAGTCATAGTAGTAATCACACACAATAAAAACTTCTTGCAAAACCACTACGTGTACAATGAATTATATATAGACAAAAGTTGTTGCATGATCATAAATTCTAAGCCAATAATCATGCAAAAACATGAACTGTTGAAGCAGTACGATTTAAACAGTATTTTTGTTATGCGATCCTATTTACTAAGTAGGTTCTTCTTCCTCAGTTATTCATCCTGAACCGTCATTTTGAAATATTTAAATCTTGCATGCGAATAAAAAAATCGTTTACTTCAGCAATATAAATAAATAATACCATTTTAGTGGACCCGGGAATATTATAAATTATGTAAATTTAATAGCGCACATATCGCATGTGACCCCGAGTACCGACAGAGGAGAGAACGGCGTACTGTACAACATCACAACAGTTATCTTCTGGAGGGCCCCATATCAAAATCAAACTAACCAGTCACTTATTTCCCAGCCTTTCGCATGAACTACTGTTACAGACACGCAAAGTTAACTCTCTCCGATACATAATAATAATTAATAATAATAATTCGAGGTTCGTTTATACCGTTTTATCACGACCTAGTTGGTAGATCGTCTCAAAGCGGTTCACAAATTATTATCCGTGGCCTTTGCAACCAGCCAATACCTTTCTCACCTCCATGGGGAGCATACAGCCGGTGCTGCCAGTTCGGCGCTCACAGCTAGCATTCTACAATGCCAGCACTGCCCAACCACGTACTTATTTACAGCCGAGTAGACTGGAACAGATACAACACAGTGCCGTGCTGTGAAGCGAACCCGCAACCCTTCGGTTACGAGCCCGGCGTCCTACCACTAGATTTTCTCCAACTTAGACAACGGTACTAGCGAGGTAAATATGTTAAAATATTTATAAGTCATAACATAAATAACATTGCTGTTGATTCCATTTAAGCTTTATTAACTTTATGCCGGCTATCCGGAAGAACATATGCACCGTGCTAACTGTTATGGGAGTTATTTTCTCCTTTTGATACTTCCCACCTACGATAGTGCTTCTGTAACGTACTCCTTGCGTTATATTTGGACCATTTGGCAACTCTTCGCTTCGTTGTTGACGCGATAACGGTTCACTCCCCACGGCCAGTCATTTTGTTTACAATGAAATGGCGTGCTATGCGCAACCGTTGGTCAAACAGATGGAAACCCCGATAATCATCTTAAAATGATTCATTTTTATGAATATGTATCAGCCAAATCCGACCGTTTTTATCCATAAGGAGACTCACCTGATATGTTTATGTAGTGTTTGAAAAAAGAAATGAAAAAAATATGCTTCACCGTGATGTCCCTTTAACCCTTTCCTTGAAGCATGTCATATCTTTGTTAGCATCCCTATTGTTATAACTGTGAACTCATAAATATCGAGTAATCGTATTTGTTGTAATATGCCATAACCTGACTTAAACTGCATCATAAAGCTATTTCGTTATCTGAACAACATGAAAACTATAAAGTATCATTACGGTTAATTTCAATAAATTAAGAATTGAAAACATTACGTACTTGAACAATGTTTGCATATTGTTCATCAAGGATAACGTCAAATTTAGCAATATCAAACCCTTCTTCCTCTGTAGATCTTCGGTATCGATAAGAATAGGCACGAGTGTCCCGCCTTGCACGAGCTTTGTCGCATTCCTGAACATATCCTGCTGAGCTAGTTCGTCGAGTACATGCCGTTATGGTTGAAGTGATGTTACACAGTACTTGGGAACTGAAGGCCTGCGGATTGTCGGAGTCAACTGAACATCTACAATACTGTAATGGCGGTAACGGAATGTCTGTAAGTGGTTCCGAAACAGCGAAGAGGGAGTTTCCATCCAAAGCAGGATTTAGCCTGAAACATAAAAAATCAATTCGCATGGTTCAAAATTTCATTTACATTGATATATTCTACCTAGTATTACACTTTAAATAATATTTGCATTGACATACTTTGACTCCTGATATTAAAAGAGATATACTTTACATTTATGCCTTTATGATAGGGAAACATCTCTCCAAAATTCCGAGAAAAGAGAAAACACATAATCGTGTTTGCTTACCGGAAGGACAATAAATAGATTGTACACCGAAATGGAAAAACAACACCACAGTTTTAATGATCAGATTTCAGCATTTTTGGCGTCTGCTTCATTCACTCGGAACTCATACCGAGTTCAATATCTGTCTCTTGCTCAGAGGTCTGAATAAGACAAACATGACAGAGAACTGGAGCGCATTAGGTGAGCATGATAACTTATCATATAACGATGACCACTGACATTAACAGTGATATACTTTACCACTTACCTAAACAGTGATACATGTACACTAAATCAAAATAATGAATATTAGTCTTTTATTTATTTTTGTATGAAATTACCTCCAATCAAATCCAAAATTGTTTGTGATCGTGCCATCTCTTTGTCTGAAATCATTCGTCCATATTCCATCTAAAAATCCACACAGGCCGGATGATGATTTCCAGTCCATTAGAGAAGGTTTTATGATGATGTACGAAATAAATGACACCCCGCGTATGGCTATTTTCATAGATGTTCCGGATGGAAGCGTTACCTGTGGAAATATAGCATGCAAGCTGAGGAATTTGGACGGGTATTTTATTCGATTGTTACCTTATATATTTTTTTATGAATTTCTGTGTTTGGGAACTGCAGGAGCAAATACAATTGTAAATATTTACACAATGGATTAAAAATGTATAATATTTACCGAGTACGTAGATCCGCTGGAGGTGACTGTCATGTGAGTGTCGTCACAGGCTCTCATCTCTATGTATCTGTTGGTATTTGATGAACCACTTATCCAGGGTGAGCCAACCATATTTCGGCACAAGTTGATAATAAAAACAGCATCCTGGTTTCTAATTGCAATTCCACATATACATGACCCCCATATTCCTGGACAACGGTCAAATACGGCATGCACCTTGAAATAAATACAAATTGAACCATGAAATATAGGACAGCTATGACAGACAGTTTAATTATAAGACTATGCTAGATATGAAATAAAACAAAAAACAAATACACTAGTATTGCTAACTTTCAGAGACAAAACAGTGTACCCTCAGTTGACAGCCAGTGTTGTCGTCGTCGTCCACATGGAATGCATGCGTGATGAAAAAACTCACTTAAATGAGTGTGGCATATACTTACAGACTCAATCAGCTCTCTGGTTAGAGGCATTTTGTCATACATGTAACTGTACTAAACATAGGCAAAATATGAGGATTACCTATTTTGAACCTTACTGCATCAAGAGTGAGAACTGGTCGCAAGAAACAAAAAAAACATTATAACAATGTAAAGCTAAGAGAACAATTACCATGTTATACATCTAATGGGTGTCGGAAGCATTAACAAGCGTAATATGCAAATATCACATCCCGACGCCAAGGCCTAAAATTAGCAACGTGTCTCTAAGAACATCAAACATATATTTAAAATATGAAACAGCAGACTGACAATAACCAAACCAGGGGAACAGCTTAATACGTTTTTAGAAATCATGCAAGCACAAAACCATTCAATAGACTGGAGAAACTAAAAAATGCTAGAAAGAGAAAAAGTACTATTCTGAGAGAGGTCATAAAATAAAATGGTCAAATACAAAGGGAGAAACAGTTGAACTTACAGAATGGTGTGCTAGATTATTAATATATAACTTACAGACTAGGGTGCTGGATTATTAATATATAACTTACAGAATGGTTTGCTGGATTATTAATATATAAAGTACAGAATGGTGTGCTGAATTATTAATATATAAAGTACAGAATGGTGTGCTGGATGATTAATATATAAAATACAGATTGGTGTGCTGAATTATTAATATATAAAGTACAGAATGGTTTGCTTGATTATTAATATACAAAGTACAGAATGGTGAGCTGAATTATTAATATATAAAGTACAGAATGGTGTGCTGGATGATTAATACATAAGATACAGAATGGTTTGCTGGATTATTAATATATAAAGTACAGAATGGTGTGCTGGATGATTAATACATAAGATACAGAATGGTTTGCTGGATTATTAATATATAAAGTACAGAATGATGTGCTGAATTATTAATATATAAAATACAGAATGGTTTGCTGGATTATTAATATATAACTTACAGAATGGTGTGCTGAATTATTAATATATAAAATACAGAATGGTGTGCTGAATTATTAATATATAAAGTACAGACTGGTTTGCTGGATGATAAATATATAACTTACAGACTGGTGTGCTGAATGATATATATATAACTTACAGACTTGTGTGCTGAATTATTTATATATGAAGTACAGACTGGTGTGCTGGATGATTAATATATAACTTACAGAATGGTGTGCTGAATTATTAATATATAAAGTACAGACTGGTGTGCTTAATTATTAATATATAAAGTACAGACTGGTTTGCTGAATAATTAATATATAAAGTACAGAATGGTGTGCTGAATTATTAATATATAAAGTACAGGCTGGTGTGCTTAATTATTAATATATAAAGTACAGAATGGTGAGCTGAAAAATTAATATATAACTTACAGAGTGAGGTGCTTGAACATTAATATATAAAATACAGATTGGTGTGCTTGAATTATTAATTAACACAATACAGATTTTTGTGTTAAAATATTCATAAACAAAGCACAGATTGCTGTTTTGAAATGTCAGTCACAAAGTATAGCTTCGTGTGTTGGATTATCCATAACCAAAATACAGATTGGTGTGTTTGAGTTGGCGAGTATACATATTCATACCCGTATATGTACAGTTTATGTTTCAAATATTCGGTTGCACTTTTTTACAACTGGTTAACAATTAAACGTGTTGACAAAATTACATTACAATAAACTAACATCATGCTGTATCCATGACACATACCTGTATAGGCAACGTATCATGCTTGAAAAGAATGAACTCCCCAAACTGTTGAAAGGACATGTATCTACAATCAGAATATAAATAAGCATTAATATACCCTAAATATTTACTTATTATTAATATACATGCCATGAATACATTTTGTTAGGGTTAGGGTTTAACTCTGATTAACACATTATATTTTTAGCATTGTTATAACGTAATATATTGTTTAATCGTTACCTTTAAATAAGTTAGCATTTAATCCCTGACGAAGGGCTAAGCCCGAAGGTTTGGAAAAAGAATGACTTTTTAGTTGGTTAGTATAAATGGTTCAATAACTTTCGGAGCACTTACAATTTAAAAAAAAAAAATGTCATTTGTTTACTTAAGTACACATTTTGAGTTTTTAACGAAGAAATGGTCATACAGTGCAGTGACATGTTTACTTTGTTTCTGCATCAACAAACCGAATTGAAAGTAGGGGCTTTTTATGTTCTTATTTCTAGTAATTGCTGTACCAAGGATAAAAAGCTAAATCATACCTCAACATCAAATTTTATCGTCTTTTGAGTAAACGCCTGATATCATAGAGTTATATATAACGTTTCTTCAATTTAATATTCTTAATCTTTGGTAAAAGTAATAAATGGGGTATTTATTGCTTAGGTAGCCACCATGTATACCTTCCATCGAAAGTCCATATATGAGGATCAGTCCTGGTTGTGCATGTTTTTCCTGCTATAAGTTTATCCTGGTCTTCAACAACAATCTAAACAGAAAAAAATGCATAAATATATGTAGCACACCAATCAATGAAAAAGACGTGAAGAAAACGTCCTTATTTGTTTTTCTATTTTGTTATGACATCATCGAATATAGTCAAGCTTTTTACATTCAAGTCATTAACACTGAATGAGTTGAAACACATATATATATATATACTGAGCAAGGAATCAATTTCAACAGTAAAGATAATATGAGGTTGTCAAATGTTCGAATCAGTACGCTCTTTTATCAAGAAACAGAGAATACATTAACACAAAATTGTTGTTAATGGTCAATCGGGTAAAACCTATTTCTTAAAACATCATTACTCGCGGGGAAAATCGAGCTGTTTTGATTGCACTTTCGAAAATAAAATCGTCACTTTCTATCATATTTAATACGAAATATTGAACTTCTTGCTTTGTATTCATAAACATATTTAGTAAATTTAACCTACAACCATTATTACCTGGATGTCTGGCTTAGTTGCAAAGCCCCAGGCTGGGTTGAGGATGCCGTTGTCTGCACGAAAACGTATATAACTTGATCTGCTGTCCATTGTATTGACGGTATTGTCAGCAGCACCGAATACTTGTAAGGTTCTGGGTATATTCCAATCATGAAAGGGAAACACTATCCCGCAGCCTTCATTCTGAAAGGTTACAGGATCGTCTGTGACTCCACTTGCTGTACACTTGAGGTGACCATCTTCATAGTAAGTTGGCGTTCGTACACGAATCGTGAGACTACAGTGATTTTCCTCAAAGTCTGCAATTCTGGACAGAAAATGTTGCTATATAATAAAGAGACATTGAAAGTACCACTTAGAAAACTCTCTCTCTTCCTCATATCCCAAACATTCCAGATATTTATTAACCAAAACGACTAACATAACTGAAGAACAAAACGGCGATAGAGGATGAGGAAAACAGCAAGATGCTCAGATAGCCTTGTGCTTTCTTCTGCATATCAGCAATCAGTTCACAATATGTTCCTGAAACGTAATGCATTTTTTTGCAAATTTTCCCCAATTTTGGTTTACCTCTCTCCTGTCCCAAGATTTGTTTGTGTTACTAAGTTAAACGTCTTAACTAGTTGAGTTGATATGACAGTATTACACTCTGAATGACTGATGTTGTACTTTGTAAAACTTTCTAACTACAGAGATTGATTACGACATGCAGAAGGGTTAAGAATTAGGATATAAAATAGCTAAATTGCCCTTGCTGGCCAACTATAATTGTTAATATTTCTTTGATAAGTGAAAACAACTTTCAGTTAATTTAAGCGGTTCTGCGTACTTGGCATTAACAATCAATGATGATCATATAAATATGTATGTAAATTATAGGAAAAGAATTTTGCCTACGTTGAACCACGGAATTATTACACGAAGCCATATGCGTGGGCTCTGCGTTATGTGTCCTTCTACTACATGTAGTCTTGAACTAATCAGATGATGATGCCTCCTTTGTACTTCTGGTTGCCGTTGGATCTCTTACATCGTTGGTTGTTATGTAACCGGTTAGAGGGGAAGGATTTTTCTGTGACATTTCGGTTAGATATCACGATAAAATGGACCTTTAGTGAACCCCTTTACAAATCAATATAGTCAATACAAGGTTCAACGAGATGCAAAAGAAAAACAATAAGATTAAAAAGAGGTAAAAGCGATACGTACTCAGCAGGAGTAGATGTTGCCGGATACATACAGTCGATTGGAATTGTCAGTCTGACCGTCACGTTAATACTGCCACTTTCCAAAACGGTATACTGGGAAGCGTCAGTCTACAGAATATAACAAATAAAATAACATGTTTAATTACGGCAGTGGATTGCTTACACTTACACATTACATATAAACAGGATATGTGTGAGCTAAGGAAATAGATTAAAAGAATTATTAAAACTTTAGTGATCTTCTTTTCATATCAATACAAATTTTGAACAAAAGGTTAACACAAACACCACATAAATAATTCCGATTATTAACGGAAGCTTACTGTAAAGCCTGCATAAAAAGCACTGCTGTAGCTGTACGGGGTCGGCGGACCATCTGGCACATCCCGGACACGTACTGCGCACTTCACCTGTGTACATGAATATGACATATAATGCTTAGCTGGTATCATTCCTTGCAAACTAAAGAAACACTATCTGTCCTCATTTTTTCTGATAAAAAATCGTGAACCGGTGTATTCAAATTGTCTTTTCAATATAAAATGTCTTTTTAACAAAATTCCAAAATGAGTTTTAATGATTGTTAAAAGAGCATGTGAGATAAATTGAAAAATTAATCTTATGATAACCATGCTAAGTACATAACGCTATAATGATCTGAATAACAGCAGTTTTATATAGTTCAAACTTCCATCTGAATAGCAACAGTTTGATATAGTTCAAACTTCCATCTGAATACCAACAGTTTGATGCAGTTCACACTTCCATCTGAATACCAACAGTTTGATACAGTTCACACTTTCATCTGAATAACAACAGTTTGATACAGTTCACACTTCCATCTGAATACCAACAGTTTGATACAGTTCACACTTTCATCTGAATAGCAACAGTTTGATACAGTTCACACTTCCATCTGAATACCAACAGTTTGATACAGTTCACACTTTCATCTGAATAGCAACAGTTTGATATAGTTCAAACTTCCATCTGAATAACAACAGTTTGATATAGTTTAAACTTCCATCTGAATAACAACAGTTTGATATAATTCAAACTTCCATTTGAATAACACATATTGTAAACAGTCAACTCGATGAGTAATAACAAACCCATTAAAATACATTTGAGTTTGATAAATTATATGAATATAATTAAAATTGTAAACTCATTTACCAGAAATCCGAGCGTGAATGTGTTAATCCATTGTGACTGCCTTAACGCCGATTCTGTTATATTGGCGTAAGGTATGTTCCTGTGTGTCACAATGCTGTTATCGTTTATATACCACTGTACATCATAGACGTAGGCAGTAAGATCTTCGTCACTGCTATCCTCGATATTACACTGGAATTGTATCTCCTTAATTATCACAGGTTGTCCGAATGCTTCCCCGGAAGTCGCGTTTAGTCCCGGGATCACAACAGCGTTCAGCGTCACATTCGGAGCCACTTTAATAAAAAAAAAGTCAGTTATTTAAACGTTTTGGATGAATAAATCATTTGAAAAAAGTTCTATTTTGTATATTATATGAACCTAATATAAGAAAGTAACAGTAAATACCAAGCATACGCATATTTCTAGGAGGGCTGTACCTACAATGTACAAGCACAAAGGGTTCCAACGCTGTCTTTTCATATCATGCAATGGTCTGCTGCAAGAGTGACAAACGATTTAAATTTTAAAGCAGGAATGACATCCGAAACTGGAGAGAGCAGCAGCAACAAAACATCCGGAACTGAGGAGACCAACAACAACAAAACATCGGAACTGAGGAGACACAACAACATATCTTTCGGAACTGAGGAGACCAGAAGCAACAAAACATCCGGAACTGGGGAGACAAACAACAACAAAACATTCGGAACTGAGGAGTCAAACAACAACAAAACATTCGGAACTGAGGAGTCAAACAACAACAAAACATTCGAAACTGAGGAGACAGACATGAAAATAACATCCGGAACTTAGGAGTCACATCAACGAGTCTGAGGAGACCAACAACAATAAAACATCCGGAACTGAAGAGACCAACAACAACAAGACATCCGGAACTGAGGAGAAAAGCAGCAACAAAACATCAGGAACTGAGGAGACCAGCAGCAACAAAACATCCGGAACTGAGGAGAGCAGCAGCAACAAAACATCCGGAACTGAGGAGACCAGCAGCAACAAATTATCCGGAACTGAGGAGACCAACAACAACAAAACATCCGGAACTGAGATAACAAATAACAAAAAAACATCTGGAACTGAGGAGACCAACAACAACAAAACATCCGGAACTGAGGAGACCAGCAGCAACAAAACATCCAGAACTGAGATAACAAATAACAAAAAAACATCCGGAACTGAGGAGACCAACAACAACAAAACATCCGGAACTGAGGAGACCAGCAGCAACAAAACATCCGGAACTGAGGAGACAAACATAAACAAAACATCCGGAACTGAGGAGACAAACAACAACATAACATCCGAAACTGAGGAGACAAACAACAACAACACTCCGGAACTGAGGAGACCAACAACAACAATACTCCGGAACTGAGGAGACCAACAACAACAAAACATTCGAAACTGAGGAGAGCAGCAGCAACAAAACATCCGGAACTGAGGAGACAAACAACAACAAAACATCCGGAACTGAGGAGACAAACAACAACATAACATCCGGAACTGAGGAGACAAACAACAACAACACTCCGGAACTGAGGAGACCAACACCAACAAAACATTCGAAACTGAGGAGACAGACAAAAACATAGCATCCGGAACTGAGGAGTCACAACAACAAAACATCCGGAACTGAGGAGACAAACAACAACAAAACATTCGAAACTGAGGAGACAGACAAAAACATAGCATCCGGAACTGAGGAGTCACAACAACAAAACATCCGGAACTGAGGAGTCACAGCAACATAACATTCGGAACTGAGGAGATACAACAACAAAACATTCGGAACTGAGGAGTCAAACAACAACAAAACATTCGAAACTGAGGAGACAGACAATAACAAAACATCCGGAACTGAGGAGTCACAACAACAAAACATCCGGAACTGAGGAGTCACAACAACAAAACATCCGGAACTGAGGAGACAAACCACATCAAAACATCTGGAACTGAGGAGACAAACAACAACAAAACATCCGGAACTGAGGAGACAAACAACAACATAACATCCGGAACTGAGGAGTCACAACAACAAAACATTCGGAACTGAGGAGACCAACAACAACAAAACATCTGGAACTGAGGAGACCAACAACAAAACATCCGGACCTGAGGAGACCAGCAGCAACAAAACATCCGGAACTGAGGAGTCACAACAACATAACATCCGGAACTGAGGAGTCACAACAACATAACATCCGGAACTGAGGAGTCACAACAACAAAACATCTGGAACTGAGGAGACCAACAACAACAAAACATTCGAAACTGAGGAGACAGACAACAACGAAAAATCCGGAACTGAGGAGTCACAACAACATAACATTCGGAACTGAGAAGACACAACAACATAACATCCGGAACTGAGGAGTCACAGCAACATAACATTCGGAACTGAGGAGACACAACAACATAACTTTCGGAACTGAGGAGACAAACAACAACAAAATATCCGGAAATGAGGAGACCAACAACAACAAAACATCGGAACTGAGGAGACAGACATCAAAATAACATCCGGAACTGAGGAGTCACATCAACGAGTCCGGCAAACGGCAGCTGTGCACGGTATAGCAGTTAATCGGTAGCCGCAGAGTTGCGTATTTTTTAACCGGAAATGAAGTATGTGAAAGTGAAAGTAGAAGTTCAGTGTCAACAAACATACGACTAGTTGTAGCGGGATTTACATTATTTTAAAAAGAAATAGGAGGTATATAGGCGTAAGTGGTGGAGAAGGGGTTATAAATATGTATTTCACAACGGAAGGAAAATAATTCCTGCATGTATAACTTATTGTTTAGTCATTAAAATGTTTAGATCTGTATTATCTTCCCTGATTTTCTTTTATTTTCAGTAATTTTATTAAATTGAATTACTACACCTACAAAAACGATCAGAAGCCTTTGAAAGCGGATTCCTGGATTCAGACACTTAAAACAATGTTTGTAAAATTACTTATGGAAACTCTTTTTAACAATAAATTTATGTGGATTAAATGTTTATATTATCGCAGACATATTACATCAATTTTCACAATTATTACACATGCAATTCACAAGAATTTAAAATAACAAATTGACTTTAGGTGATGGACATTTATTTATTGTTTCAGATTGGTAATACACAAGTACTTACTGTACAGATCATGAGCATTGCATGTACATATGTATTAACGTTGTTTCAGACCCATCTTCAGTGTCAATGATTACACCTGTATTTACTATTCCGTCTTTTCGTATTGCAAAGTTATCTTCTCTTGGAAGCAGGTATTGATTGTTATGTCACTTGTTTGTGAGAGTAACGTCGTCAATTTTTGACAAAACGACGTAATTTTCTCACACAAACCAATGACGTAACAATCAATACCTGCTCCCAAGAGAGGATAACTCTGCAATACGCAAAGACGGAATTACAGACAGGTTATGAATTTTTAATCATTGCTTCAGACTGGTTATAAATTTGTGTTAACGTTCAAAGACAGGTAACAGAAAAATAACATTGTTTAAAACTGCATGATTATACATGTGGATTTAATTATATTTATTATCACCGACATGTTAGGAAAATTATCACTTGTTTCAGACTGGCTATAAAACTTGTATTACTATCACAAGTAAGGTTATCGATTTTTAATTATTGTTTCAGGCTAGTCATAAACTTGTGTTAACTATCACAGACATGTAAGAAAAAATTATTGATTGCTTCAGACTGGTTATAAACTTATAATTATCTTAACTTTCACATACATTATGAGGAACTTTTATTAATTGTTTCAGACTGTTTACATACATATATAGTTACTATCACAGAAAAAAAGTTATATCACATGTATTATAGACAAGTTATACACATTTCATCATCAGATTGGTTCTAGTTGTGTAGATTCATCTTTGTGTGACCAAAAAGGCACAAGCCAGATACATGCATGGTAACATCATAAACTTTATAAGTAAAAATACATGAATTCATGGTAAAACATAGTTACCCAATCAGAATTATAACCTACCTGTCAGCCTGTCAAAATAATAGAAACTGAAAAAAACAACATTGAGGCTAACTCAAGGAACTCCTCGGGTTCTTTTCAAAGTAATTCCACATCATGATCCATCGGTCTCAGCATAGTATTTGTTTGATGCACATTTAGCAATACTATTAGGTCTAGGATATATATATGATATAAACCTATTTGTTTAACAACATAATTCATGTAGCAAGACATTAAAAATGTGTATAATTCTCAATTCCAGGTAAAGCGCTATTAAGTATATACTGTAGTTGAAGCCCTGAGATATATTCACCCTCTCATTGAAATTAAAATCATACATATACCATTTTCTGTTAATAATGTAACATGTATCACTATATTTCATCTATTTAAATAGTGTTGCAATTGTGTCAGAATACCTGTCCATATATACAGTGATAAGCAATCAATTATCATTATCTGTCTTACTATCAATAGTGATACATGTATACATAAATGTATGTACAAAACATGTATAGGGTACATGTAATGGACAATTATTTTTAAATGTATAAATAAACATGTGTAATACCTCTCTGTGGTATTATATACATGTGTAATACCGGTCTGTGGTAGTATATACATGTGTAATACCGGTCTGTGGTAGTATATACATGTGTAATACCTCTCTGTGGTATTATATACATGTTTAATACCTCTCTGTGGTATTATATACATGTGTAATACCGGTCTGTGATGGTATACATGTGTAATATACCTGTGTGTGATAGTATATACATGTGTAATACATGTTTGTTATAGTATATACATGTGTAATACCTGTCTGTGGTAGTATATACATGTGTAATACCTAGCTGTCTGTGATAGTATATACATGTGTAATACCTGTCTGTGTTAGTATATACATGTGTTATACCAGTATGCGGTAGTACACACGTGTGTAATACCTAGCTGTGGTAGTATATACGTGTGTAATACCTGTCTGCGACAGTATATACATGTGTTACACATGTCTATTGTAGCAATTGCATATGTTATACCTGTGTGTGATAGTAAATACAAGTTTAATAGCTGTCAATAATACTGAATACATGTGTTTAATCTGTCTGTGGTATTCTATATATGTTTATGTTTAATACATGTATAATTGCTGAACATGACGATTTGGATACACTTATGTTATCAGGATTTGCCCCATAGACAGGCCCTAACCCTGTCTCCTGTTTATTTTAAAAGATAATTGAAATGTCTTTACATAGGAATGTATACAGATTATAAATAGTAGTATACATGGCACATAGAGAGTGGTATACAGAAAATACATAGAGTGGAATACAGAGTAAAGAGAGTGGTACACAGTATATCACGAGAGTGGTATACAAGGATTAGAATGCACAGTATCTATGAAGTGGTGTACAGAGTATATTGAGAGTGGTATACAGGGGTATAAGTAGTGGTATACAGGGTATATATAGAGAGTGATATACAGAGGTTTGTAAAGAGTGGTATACATATTATAGAGAGTGATATACAGAGCATATTGAGAGTGGTTTACAGAGTAAATAGTGAGTTATATACAGAGTATATAGTTAGTGGTATACGGAATATATCAGGAGTGGTAAATATAGTATAAAAGTGTGTTATAATGTATATATTGAGTGGTATACGTTGAATAAAAGAGTGGTATATATAATATATGAGGAGTTGTATACAGAGTATATGAGGAGTGATATACAGTGTATATCGAGTGGTATACAGGCTATTTTAGGAGTGGTATACATAGTATACAGAGAATATAAAGAGTGGTATACAGAGTACACAGGCATCACATAATACAGAGTATATAGTGATATGCAGAGTACACAGAGACATCATAAAATACAGAGTATATAGAAAGTCATATACATAGTATTCAGAGAGTAGTAAACAGAGTGATATAGAGAGTGTTAAACAGAGCATATAGAGAGTTGTGTACAGAGTTTATAACGAATGAAATATATCCGTACTTCATATATTCTGTATATAGTACCTTTATATAATGTGTATACATAATCCTATATTTACATTTTCTGTACACTATATTAGGTATTTCTTTAATAAGCTATGTATGAAGTATCTCTCATGACTATTTTCAGTTATATATCATCTAATTGCTGAAACTTGTTGATAATATACTGCATATAAACTAACACTATTTGATTTACCTCATAAAAAGTCATCACATATCCTCTATATAAACAAAAGATGTTTGTTTTCCGTTAAATGTTTGAAAAAAATACGGATAGGTATAGATAGGTAATAATTCAATTTTTCATTTATTTTTATTTAGCCTGTACATAGAAAGGAGAGTAATCTTGACTTGAACACTTCTTCCTTTGAAAATTGGCAAAAAAGTTTTGGGTAGGCACAAAACAATATATTTTTGACCTTTTATATTATGAAAGGATGTGGCCACCTTAGGGTAGAGGGGCGGTGTTAATAAGGGGAAATTGGCAAATTTTAACTTGTAAAAGACTACTTTCTAGAAGGACCTGTAACCATATAAATTGTTACAATATAAGATAAAAATGGCTGAGGCAATAAGGTGACCATATTTTGTATCAGTCAAGTTTCTACAACCTAGAAGGGCATGGCATAAGATGGGCTCATGCTATCAAGTCCTTAATAGAGCGCAACCCATCCCTGAGGACTTCCTCCCTGGGTCATAGCATGGACATTGTTGAGATCCCCAAGCTCATATTTCTTGTATGGAAAGAGGTAATCTAAACAACCAATAAGACAACTCTTATATAGATGAGGAATAATAATAACTTTCCTACAGAGAAAAGCGATCTAAAATGCCCTGATGTATGGGAGGTGTATCCCTGATGTAAAGGAGGTGTAAACCTGATGTATAGGTGGTGTATTTACCTGATGTATGGGAGGTGTATACCTGATGTAAAGGAGGTGATACCTGATGAATAAAAGGCGTTACCTGATGTAAAGAAGGTGTAAACCTGATGTATGGGTGGTATAAACCTGATGTAAAGAAGGTGTAAACCTGATGTATGGGTGGTGTAAACCTGACGTATGGGTGGTGTAAACCTGATGTATGGGAGGTGTATACCTGATACCTATAATTAGATGTGGGCTACAGGGACATGTCACACGCTTATTAAAGGGGCTGGTCGGGGGAAAGATGTCATATTTGCTAAAATGGCATACACATGTTTAAAATACCTTCTTATGAAACATACCGATTCAAATTTTGCTGAAATTCACTCCCTAAGAGTAAAAATTATAATTATATTAAAGAAATCCTAAATCGTCACCTGACAGTCTAAAACTCTCAATTGACCCAGATCAGTGATGTAATTTTACCGCATGCGCGGCATCAACAAGACCAAATGTAAACATCGCGGCGAAAGAAAAAGATGCATGCAAAAGTCATGACAGGCACGAGGTATCAATACCGTTATATATAACAACAACATACATGTATAGGTAGGAATACTACACTTGCATCATAAATTACCTTTGAAAACAATTATTTACGTATAGTATAGCTGTCTTGTCCGCTAGTTGAGTCCGACATGGCTGATAGACAGCGTGCTATTGGTGTTATCTTCACTGCCTCACTTTCGAAACAACCACGTGACATATATAAATAGATCTGCGCTAAATTTACGCGGAGCTTCCCCGAAATTTCAGTGGTCAAAGCTGGACATTGCAAGCAGAACTCGACCATCATATTGCCGTGGTATAACTTTTGGAAGGCCAGAGAACGCATTTAGACCCATTTATTTTGTAT
>NW_018408843.1:142634-175385 GCF_002113885.1 Mizuhopecten yessoensis | reverse complement strand
ATAGAATGTTCCGATTTTAAACACATTCGTGATAACTACTTCCGAGTCCCGGATATGAAAACACTTTTCAGTTCCGTGGATTCGAAGGCATTATTTAACTATTTGAAAGACATCGGTCTATTTTATAGACTCTGATGTCTTTTAACCCACCTTATCATTTTTGACGTTATATATATATCGCATATTCCATATCATCTATTCGTTATCTCTTTTATTATTTTAACCCCCTTTTATTATTTTTTATTATCTACACATACAATGCGAATACTTTTAAAATGAACCATTTTATCTGATTTTATCTTCGCTATTCACATGTTTGTTAAAAAAGTAAAATAAATAAATAAATCACCATGGCCCTAAATGACCACAGCCGTCGATGGGCCGTTAAACATAAACAAACAAACAAACATCTGTATCTTTACCTCAAAATTGCTGTAAAATTATTAACCAGAAACTTGGAATAAACGGCATACCTCAGGTAGACACTTGTCAAAGAAAACACTACTTCCTCATTAATAATATAAAACAAATAACAACCCCCACCCCCCACTTCAAATCAAACCAAACCAGATTTCTTCAACGAGGCTGTGTACGAAAAATAACATAAATCAAGATGAATTTTAAAATCTCACTTTATATTTGAGTATGTGGTGACTGATTATGACAATAATTCTGCGCTCTTACCGAGTTTGGCATCATTACAGCTGCACTACTGGACCCTCACCATATAAATCCCCAGCAAACTACTTTTATTTGTCTCATTCTGGTTGAAAATGACGTGCAACAGATTAACATAAGACAGTGATTCTCACCAATAAGAACTATTTCTGACCCTTTTTCTTTTTTGCCAACAAAACCAATGGTCATTTGAACATTCAAACCCAGCAACTTGAACTACACATACCATTTTCAAAGTTCCCAATGGCTCTTCGGAACACTCGAGCTTCGTTCGGAAAAGTTTATAACTCGGGATTATTCCAGCCATTTTAGTATATAGTAATATGTGCTTCCTAATACCAATCTTTTAAAATATATGCGTTAATATAATAATTAATATTTAAATATATCAACTTAACTTATTCATAATATTTTATGTTGGTGTTAATTACACTTGCGGTAGAAAAATACGAAACAGTTTGTGCGCAAAGCTAGTTTTTCACAGCTGCCGTTTGCCGGACTCCACATCAACATAACATTCGGAACTGAGGAGACACAACAACATAACGTTCGGAACTGAAGAGACACATCGACATTATGTCACAGCAATAAAAGAGGCTGAATTCGTTCAATCATCTGTGTTGGTTTATTACCCCGAGAAGAAACATCACCGATTACACGTATATAAGGTTATGGAAAAAAATCCTGAAATTTACAAAATGACTGCATGCCTTAGTAAAAGTACAAGCTACAATTTAATTAGTTATTTTCCCGAAATATATTCAACATTACAGTAACTTTGAATATATACATGGATAATTACCATCATCGACTATCAAGTCGTGTCAGTGTTGATATAGAGTCATATGGTTCACGTCCGGACTCCGGAGACGTCCAGTACATATATGTTCAATATATATGGCTCCGGCTGTCTCTGCGCGATTCCGCGATTGTATAGTTGCATTGGTTTTATTCCAAACTCACTCTCTCAACGCACGACTTTCTCACCTGTCACACCTGGACACGTACTCAAGACATCACCAAATATGGACAAACACCGACACTACCGGACAGGTAACACACCAAATATGGACATAGACGTCAAGTTACGAAGATTAACGAACACTCAACGGACAGAACACAGACAATAGACATAGGGACTTTCCCTAACAAGACAAGTGTACTAGACTCAAACAACTCTGTTATTACATAAACATTCTCAGACATTAAATAAAGACTAGAAACATATACACATGAATATACCTTGGTATATCCCTGTGACAATTACATTAGGCAGTAAGAGTTTGCCGTTTTACCTTCGTATTGTCAACTGCTGGAATAAGATAGTCGATATAATTTAACCTACCTCCACATCCCGGAGTGAATCCAGTGTCAGACGACTGCCCGACAGGACAAGGTAATTCAGACCCTTCAATGTATCAACAATCATCGTTTGTAGAATATCATTGGCGCATGTTTTACTATTTATAGTTATCACAAACAGCAAACCGAATAACCTTTCTTTAATATGAGTTGACAGAACCTCAACATTATTATTTTCAACATTGACATGCTAAAATGTACTAAAATTACTAGAACAAGCACTTGAATACAGCTTTCTGCATACTATTAATACCTATAATTTCAATATAGTTGCATATTTTCTCTATTTTTAGTTAAATATTTCAAATATCAAAGTTAAAAACCTCGTTAATATAGGTTTCGAATGTTGAGACTAAATTAGTATCGTTACCAATTTCTAGATTGATTATTTATGTGTTGATATATTCGCGGAGCCAATACAAGAAATGTATGCTTAAATTTTGTTACTTTCCTACCATTTAATGTATCCATAATAGTTCTATCTAGACTGCATGACAGCTGTCTGTTTGCTTCTAACGACATTAGTCCTCAGAGACACTATTACTTTACATGTGTAATGCACATGTGAATAGGTTGTGACGCTTGCTTTTTTTAATAGTGGTTTGTTTGTTTGTTTGATTTGTTTGGATTTTCTTTGACGATATTTCCACAAGCTTTTGCTAGCCAGTGTTAAGGATATAAAAATAATAATGAAGTTATGAAAAACATGATCATCAATTATAAGATGAAGCAGGGCTGTTAACTTACCGAAACAATATGCAGCTGCACATAGATTTGTTTGTTTTAGTTCATAGACATAAAATGAACTACACTTCTTCACCCGTATGCTCCATGTTTGCTGGCAGGCTGCAAACACATGTCTCATACATACGGTCACGCTTGTAATGTTTGATGTGTCTGGTAGAACTGTAAAAGACGAAGAAAATATAACTGTGTTATTTTCAGATAAAAATTTCTGCAGTCTATTTACCGAAGGAAAAGCAACAAAATACTAAGACAAGAGGAAATATAAAACCATAAGAGGATGAGGAGACATCACATCGACAGGACACACATTTTCGTACAAAGCACATTGTGGGGAAGTGATGCACTCCGAGAGAATGACCATTTCGGGACCCTCATTAGGTCACAAACGCATGAAACACATTAGGTGACTATTTATAGACATAGGCATACCCGGTCTAATGCAACAGAAAGCTGACAATTGAAATTACAGCATTACAACTTGGTAGATAATGTAGGATTGATATTACTTTGTATGAAGAATATTACTTTATTTTAGTTTAATCTGTCCTATCAATTAACACAATGGTATCTGTAACCTGAAGGTAGAATACAACGAGTGTGCGTGACAATAGCTGAAGTTTTGGTTAAGATATAGCTGTCAGCTAGCCATCTTTTGGATAGGATAATGTACACGAAAACTATTTAGCAGTAGAAAAGATACCTTCGTGAACTCCCCACTGATAAAACAAATAGATAACATGGTGTTCGGGGAGGGAGTACACCTACCGTCATTCATCCATATCGGATACTGAGTACCACATTTGTTCAAGTCTGGTGCTGCCGTCGGCATGGTAACACCAGCACCGGAAACAGGGCGGTACCATCTCTCCGTCAAGCTTGCGTCACATTGGAAAAATGACGCATCAGACCCATCATTTTCAGACGAGCGCCATGAGTCATCAAGAAGGTGGTAGGTAGTAGAGAGACACGGGTCTGTATAGAATGCAAATCAATCATATTAATCATGAGAACAAACATGTCGATTTTCATTACTGTAACATTTAGACACATATCATGCTCAGAGTTGGATGAATTGTGTATCAGAATAATAAAATTCCCTTGACATTTTGTATCATCACATAACTAAGTGCTTCCATTATATGTCTGCTACTCACTGCCTTGTGGTTGTATAATACCAAACAGAGGTAGAAGTTTGTTGATAATGTTTCTATATCCTATATATAACGGCTGTCGAGTTCACACATTAATGGTGTACCTGTATCGGTGAGTGGGTGTTCCGTTTACAGAATGTGTACCCGGAGGTATACTAGGTTTCAGCACCCTATATTCTTACATAAGATATTTGTAAATTAAGATAATGTATTATCATCACCCAAATAAACCAACGTTTCTGATATTAGTATTGTCAAAGAACAAGAGTATGTATGTATGTATGTATGTATGTATGTATGTATGTATGTACGTACGTACGTACGTACGTACGTACGTACGTACGTAGATCTATTTCATATGTTCCTAACCATTTATGTTAAAATTCTTATTGTATTACCTGATATTGTTTGAGATGTACCTCCAGGGAGAGGGCTTGCATTTGGTTTGCCTGTTGCTCAATTCCAATTAAATCAGATGGATTTAATGAATTATTTTGAAAAATTATCCCTTAGTACATTTACTCAATACTTTATAAAAAAAATGTATTCCTTATGATATATATTTAATCCATTATGATAAATTCATAATCCTTTGTTACATGCACTTTATTTTTTTAAGATTTACACCTAATCCCATCTTCGCTGACGGTCCAGACTTTACCTCTATGTTTTAGACTTTCCTTGATTATATATACTTTATCAATTATGACAATGATTTTAGATCATTTAAACTTGTTCCCTGTAATTTGTCCTTTCTTAAAGGTAATGTAAATGTTATTGTAACATAATATGAAAGGTGATTTATCACAATTCTATACAAATAATCAGTTTCATGACTGTGTGGCCAGTTTGGCAAGCAATTACTCTCAGAGCTATTAAAGTTGTTTGCATGTAAAATGATGTGAAAAAATTGTCAACTCATTGTATTGCTTGAATTAGACATTTTGCCTTCCAGTAGACGGGTATAACCCTGGTTTACAATTTCGTCACAACACGGTGCATGTAAACAGTTCAATTCGCTCATTTAACGTAGGTTGTTCAAACACTAGATGACATCAGCGTTCTTAGCCAGAAAACTCTCGGTTGTTTCTAACTATTAGTCTCGGTTGTTTCTAACTATTGGTCTGTTGGCACGTTGCATTCATCCTGTGTACTAGTTATGTCCAACTTATGTAAAACGAGAAATTAGAAGATTTGTAAACAATTATACCGACACATATATCATATACCCAATGATAACCCTGAATGGTGTGTTTGAATACCAATTATATCTACTTAGGTGATCCGTATTATGACACTTGTTCTGTTCGTGATCAAATATAACTGATATAACTGATATAAGGACAAGAGAGATAAACTTGTGTTACGATCATTAAGATATGTTCATGTTTCGTATTTTTTTAATCCTATCAAATATTTACACTGGTGAAATAATGCACAGTTGTACATGTTTTGATTCATTTCAGGATTTAGTTTGATATTGCCTTCCCGAAAAAAAACATCACAACCTTACAATCCGTTATGTATTTGAGAATAGCGTTAACATTGCCTAAGCTTTTAGATGAGCAAGAACCAGCTTATATAGAATACTTATAAACAAGTATGACACAGAGTTATTGTATGACTAATGAGAATCAACCAAAACCATTTTGTTTAAATATCTTAGTTAACAAGTGAAATCGAAATGTGTCCTTAGAACCCAATGTAAGGTCAGCTCAAACAGGAGGAGTACATGATATAACTTATACTGCTTTGAAAATAACTGAACAACAAATCAAAATTCGTAAAACGCTACAAATAAAGCTTGTAAGGACTTCATAAAAATTAAGACTGCCTTAAATATCGGAAAAGGAATATCGATAATAAAATATGGTTTTTTCTCTCGTAAAAACAGATTTAACTAATTCATGTGTTGTTCATTTAAATCAGCAATCAATGATATTAAAAAGATAAAATGCCAATTAGAAAGCAGTTACAAGTTGATTGATCGTAGACACATTAATCGGCGTTTTTGATAGAATCAATCTCGAAAGATTTGCATTTAAAAATATATAAGTAAAATAATATTTACTCAGATGTCTGGAGCATAACAAAATGGTAGATTTATAGAAATACAAATAAAGCATGCAGTATTAAGCTATAACGGTGACTGATTTAGACATAAACGTGCCCATACCTTGTGCTGCTGTATACTGTAACAGGCTGAAGAAGGCGAGTAGTATCGCCTTTACAGTAATTAATAACATCCTGTCACTGGGACGTTCATGTTCGTCAATAGCAGAACAGCGGTTTAACGAATGCACTCTTGCACACCGTTTAAATGTCTTTTTCCTAATAAGGTAGACATATCAATAGTAACTGTGTTTATATAACGGGGAATTCCCCTTGTATCGAAAGGCCAATCCAACAGCAACTACCACATAAAAAGGGAGTTATCGATTCCGTGAAGTAAATTGTTTATTTAGGATGCATTGTTCTCCATGGATTCATTAGTAATAATTATATAATAAAGTTAGTTAATGAATGAGGGTTGGTGAAAATATGTATATAATAGAGTTAAATCAAAATTATGATCTTCGAACTTCAGTGACTATATCATTCTTGGAAAATAACTAACGCTTATATATCACAAATATAGTCATTACAAGATATGAAAGGTCGATCCCTTATGTAAAGCGAGGACTAAGTATTGCAAACTGAATAAACAATATATCCAATAGTTTTACAGGATCAGCAAAGGTTGAACGACAGACTGAGATCCCTTCCTCAACAGTGTAATAATGAGAAAGCTGTAGATAGTGTCAGAAAGGCAATCTGAAGGGTATCAACACTAGTTCTAGTAGTATGTAAAAAGGGAGACAACTACAAAATACAAAATAGCACTTGTAATTGTAAGTGATTCCAGCGAGGAGAACAAGTCACCTTTCCACACCTGTTTTTTCGTCTGTTCTTGCTATCTCAGGATATTAGGAATGTAGTACTCAAAGTCCATTGCAAAGTCAAAACTTTAACGGTACTTAATTTACTTGTTTAGCGTCAAATAATTGTTAAATGTACAACAAAATTAAACAACTGTTTGCAAATTTATTTGTGGATGCAGAAAGCCAAACAAAGTATAAATTTTACTGCAACATATGACCATTCGTCCAACATATGACCATTCGTCCAACATATGACCATTCGTCCCACAAATGACCATTCGTCAAACATATGACCATTCGTCCCACAAATGACCATTCGTCCAACATATGGCCATTCGTCCAACATATGGCCATTCGTCCCACATATGACCATTCGTCCCACAAATGACCATTCGTCCAACATATGACCATTCGTCCCACAAATGGCCATTCGTCCAATATGTGACCATTCGTTCCACAAATGACCATTCGTCCAACATATGACCATTCGTCCAACATATGACTATTCGTCCCACAAATGACCATTCGTCCAACATATGGCCATTCGTCCAACATATGACTATTCGTCCAACATATGGCAATTCGTCCAACATATGACCATTTGTCCCACAAACGACCATTCGTATAACATATGACCTTTCGTCCATTTAGAACTCAAATGCGGAAGTAAAATACAAAGGAATAAAACAATAAAGTGGGTTGAAACAAATCTAGAAAAGTTCAAGAAGGTATGTCAAGAGAGGCAACTATTTCAAAATGTAGAACTCAACAGGAAATCTAATGAGATTTCTACTTTTATAATTTCCCAGAATTAAAAAAGAAAGAAAACATGTACACTTGTTCTGCTTTTATAAAGATACCAAACATCATTATCAATAAAAATGCTTCATCCCTTGATAAAAATATTTCACATCCATTATATATATTCAGATACATTCATTACATATTTTAAAATTAGTAACATATTTTGATATCAGTTTAAATTAACGCTAAAACTAAAGAAGTAACCATCTTCTCTTGTTCCTCTTTCCTTCCTTTTCGACAATATTTTACACATACCAGATATAGCAATTACAGGAGTTTTATCTTTTTGTAGATAGAGTGTATGTGAGTGTGTGTGAGTGAAAGCGTATAGGATTGGGTATATCTGTTCGTGCTTTTTAATGAAGTGCAGTACATAATTTGATTCTGAAATAAAATATAACATGATGTGGATTATATTGTCCGTCATAAAATGGGTATATATGTAATAATATATTAAAAAGAAAAAGTGTTATGCTGATCTTCCTCATTATGAATGTTAATCATGATTGTTGAGTATGTTGATGTCAAATATTGAGTGTACCAATTAAAAAATGATGTTGCAGTGTGGTTCAGTGGCTGTCTGTTGAGGTGTGTTGCTGACGACACGCATTGTATGGATGATGACAATGATGTTGATGATGATGGCTATGAGGAACGGATAGTTTGAATGTTAATGATCAGGATGCTGATGAGATAGTGATGTTGATGATGACGATGATGATGATGAGAATGGTGCGATGATGACGACGACAATCAGGATGATGTTGATGGTGATGATGATTCTGAGGAGGATGATGATGATGGTGATGAGGAAGATGATAATGGATATGATGATGATGACGACGACAATCATGATTCTGATTCTGATTCTGATTCTGATGATGATTCTGATGATGATGATGATGATGATGATGATATGATGATGATGATTATTTATACTTTCTGTATCATCATCGGTTTACGTATTATCCTTACAATGCCTTATCCTAATGAAACCCAAAAAATCAAAGCTGAAAAAGGATAGATATTTATCACATACCAATTGTGCCCAATTTATGTAATGAAATTACTCTTATGCGCTTTACAGTACAGTGACTGGTCTAGAATCGCACAACAATATTATTATACCAGGTACTTAAAAATTAACTATAGAAAACACATGAATTGGCAGTTCTTCGTGTTGATATAAGGGCAGACATCTTTTACAATTCCGTTTCTAAAACATAATCTCCCTCTCTTACACAACATTGTTAGGAACGTACAGAACCATAACCAGACAGTTGTACTTAATAGTCTAAAGTTTTAACACTCTTATTGAATTTAGCGAAGATTTTTGAGAACTCTTGCTGCAGATTCTAAACTATTCCACAAAGTACTGATGTCTGTGAGACAAGCTTTGTTGACTTCCCGGTATGGCTTCTTGACTGATGTCTGTGAGACAAGCTTTGTTGACTTCCCGGTATGGTTTCCTTGACGGGTGAATGTACATTACACTAAAGTAAAAGAGGGAAAAAGAAATGTAAAAAAAGGCATATGTTTTTTGTTAAAATTAACAACGGCATTGTTTTATTGTGAAGTAAATATCAAAATGACATGTGTAAATTGGTATGAAAATAATAAACTATATCTCCCTGTCTTATATACCGACTGTCGATATCTCCCTGTCTTAGATACCAACTGTCTATATCTCCCTGTCTTAGATACCAACTGTTTATATCTCCCTGTCTTATATACCAACTGTCTATATCTCCCTGTCTTAGCTACCAACTGTATATATCTCTCTGTCTTATATACCAACTGTCTATTTCTCCCTGTCTTATATACCAACTGTCTATATCTCCCTGCCTTAGATACCAACTGTTAATATATCCCTGTCCTAGATACCAGCTGTCTATATCTCCCTGTCCTAGATATCTAATGTCTATATCTCCCTGTCTTAGATAACAACTGTCTATATCTCCCTGTCTTAGATACCTAATGTCTATATCTCCCTGTCTTATATACCAACTGTCTATATCTCCCTGTCTTATATACCAACTGTCTATATCTCCCTGTCTTAGATACCAACTGTCTATATCTCCCTGTCTTAGATACCTAATGTCTATATCTCCCTGTCTTATATACCAACTGTCTATATCTCCCTGTCTTAGATACCAACTGTCTATATCTCCCTGTCTTATATACCAACTGTCTATATCTCCCTGTCTTAGATACCAACTGTCTATATCTCCCTGTCTTAGATACCAACTGTCTATATCTCCCTGTCTTATATACCAACTGTCTATATCTCCCTGTCTTAGATACCAACTGTCTATATCTCCCTGTCTTAGATACCAACTGTCTATATCTCCCTGTCTTATATACCAACTGTCTATATCTCCCTGTCTTAGATACCAACTGTCTATATCTCCCTGTCTTAGATACCAACTGTCTATATCTCCCTGTCTTATATACCAACTGTCTATATCTCCCTGTCTTAGATACCAACTGTCTATATCTCCCTGTCTTAGATACCTAATGTCTATATCTCCCTGTCTTATATACCAACTGTCTATATCTCCCTGTTTTAGATACCAACTGTCTATATCTCCCTGTCTTATATACCAACTGTCTATTTCCCCCTGTCTTAGATACCAACTGTCTATATATCGCTGTCTTAAATACCAACTGTCTATATCTCCCCGTCTAAGATACCAACTGCCTATATATCTCTGTCTTAAATACCAACTGTCTATATCTCCCTATCTTAGATACAAACTGTATTTATCTCAGATGTATAAACATACATTGAAAATATACACAACTTAGCATAACTACACACCATATCATACAGATGTATAACCATACAGTACAAATATAAACAACCTAGCATAACTACATACTATATCATACAGACATATAACCATACAATACAAACTTACAAAACTTAGCATAACTTCATACCATAGCATACATATATATAACCATACAGTACAAATAATAACTACATACCATAGCATACAGATATATAACCATACAATCCAAACATACAAAACTTAGCATAACTTGATACCATAGCATACATATATATAACCATACGGTACAAATATACACAACCTAGCATAAACTACATACCATATCATACAGGTATATAAACAAACAGTACAAATATACACAACATAACATAACTACACACCATATCATACAGATGTATAACCATACAGTACAAATATTCACAACCTAGCATAACTACACACCATATCATACAGATGTATAACCATACAGTACAAATATTCACAACCTAGCATAACTACACACCATATCATACAGATATATAACCATACATTACAAATATACACAACCTCGTATAACTACATACCATTTCATACAGATATATAACTATATAGTACACATATACACAACCTAACATAACTACATACCATATCATACAGGTATATAAACAAACAGTACAAATATACACAACATAACATAACTACACACCATATCATACAGATATATAACCATACAATACAAACATACACAACTTAGCATAACTACATACCATTTCATACAGGTATATAACCATACAGTATAAATATACACAACCTTACATAACTACATACCATTTCATACAGATATAAAACTATACAGTACTAATATACACAACCTAACATAACTACATACCATAGCATACAGATATGAAACCATACAATACAACCATACAAAACTTAGCATAACTACATACCATATCATACAGATATATAATCATACAATACAAACATACACATCTTAGTATAACTACATACCATTTCATACAGGTATATAACCATAAAATACAAACATGCACAACTTAGCATAGCTACATACCATACCATACAGATATATAACCATACAATACAAATATACACAACCTAGCATAAACTACATACCATATCATACAGATATATAACCATACAGTACAAATATACACAACCTTACATAACTACATACAATATCATACAGATATATAACCATACAGTACAAATATACACAACATAACATAACTACATACCATAGCATACAGGTATATAACCATACAGTACAAATATACACAACCTAACATAACTACATACCATATCATACAGGTATATAAACAAAGAGTACAAATATACACAACATAACATAACTACATACCATATCATACAGGTATATAACCATACAGTACAAATATACACAACCTTACATAACTACATACCATATCATACAGATATATAACCATACAATACAAACATACACAACTTAGCATAACTACATACCATTTCATACAGGTATATAACCATACAGTATAAATATACACAACCTTACATAACTACATACCATTTCATACAGATATAAAACTATACAGTACTAATATACACAACCTAATATAACTACATACCATATCATAGATATGAAACCATACAATACAAACATACACAACCTAGCATAACTACATGCCATATAATACAGATATATAACCATACAATACAAACATACACAACCTAGCATAACTACAAGCCATATCATACAGATATATAACCATACAATACAAACATACACAACCTAGCATAACTACATGCCATATAATACAGATATATAAACATACCGTACAAATAAAAACAACCAAGCATAACTACATACCATATCATACAAATATATAACCATACAATACAAATATACACATCTTAGTTTAACTACATACCATTTCATACAGGTATATAACCATACAGTACAAATATACACAACCTTACATAACTACATACCATATCATACAAATATATAACCATACAATACAAACATACAAAAATAAGCATAACTTCATACCATAGCATACATATATATAACCATACAGTACAAATATACACAACATAACATAACTACATACCATATCATACAAATATATAACCAGACAATACAAATATACACATCTTAGTTTAACTACATACCATTTCATACATGTATATAACCATACAATACAAACATGCACAACTTAACATAGCTACATACCATACCATACAGATATATAACCATACAATACAAACATACACAACCTAGCATTACTACACACCATATCATAAGATATATAACCATACAATACAAACATACACAACTTAGCGCATAAATACATACCATTTCATACAGATATATAACCATACAGTATAAATATACACAACCTTACATAACTACATACCATTTCATACAGATATATTACCATACAATACAAACATACACAACCTTACATAACTATATACAATATCATACAGATATATAACCATACAGTACAAATATACACAACATAACATAACTACACGCCAATTCATACAGATATATAACCATACAGTACAAATAAAAACAACCTAGCATAACTACATACCATATCATACAGATATATAACCATACAGTACAACATACACAACTTAGCATAACTACATACCATATCATACAGATATATAACCATAAAATACAAATATACACAACATAACATAACTACATACCATATCATACAGATATAAAACCATACAGTACAAATATACACAACCTAGCATAACTACACGCCATATCATACAGATATATACACATACAGTACAAATAAAAACAACCTAGCATAACTACATACCATATCATACAGATATATAACCATACAGTACAAACATACATAACCTAGCATAACCACATACCATATCATACAGATATATAACCATACAGTACAAATATACACAACCTAGCATAACTACACGCCATATCATACAGATATATACACATACAGTCCAAATAAAAACAACCTAGCATAACTACATACCATATCATACATATATATAACCATACAGTACAAACATACATAACCTAGCATACCCACATACCATATCATACAGATATATAACCAAACAATAAAAATATACACAACCTAACATAACTACAAGCCATATAATACAGATATATAAACATACCGTACAAATAAAAACAACCAAGCATAACTACATACCATATCATACAAATATATAACCATACAATACAAATATACACAACTTAGCATAACTACATACTATTTCATACAGATATATAATTATACAGTACACATATACACAACCTAACATAACTACATACCATATCATACAGATATATAACCATACAATACAAACTTACACAACCTAGCATAACTACATACCATATCATTCATATATATAACCATACAGTACAAATATAACCAACCTACCATAACTTCATACCATAGCATACATATATATAAATATACAGTACAAGCATACACACCCAGGCATAACTGCAGACCATATTTACATAGGTTCATACCTACAGAAGAAATTTAATCAGACTAGCATGTACATACCTATAGTCCAAATATACACAACATAACATAACATAACTACATACCATATCATACAGATATATAAACATACAGTACAATTATACACAACATAGCATTACTACATAATATATGATGTTAACATAGGTTCATACATACAGTACAAATATACACATCCTAGTATAACTACGTACCATATCAAATGCTTACGTACACACATCACATATACTTACATACAATCCATATTAGAGCATCACATACCTTGTAATGCATGTGTACATACATTGTACGCAAAAATGCACGTATCTATACCTACCTACCTACCTACCTACAGTGTACTTACCTACCTACCTATCTGCCTATAAAATTAAACATCACATCACACCACAATGACCATTGTTTATAGGTCTTACAAGTGGTGTGACTGTACCATGTATATGTTTGTATATATCAAAAGCTAGCGTGTGAATTAAATGCCATAGTATCATATCAATATATTTGTAAGTTAACAAACAAAACATTAATCGACTTGTCCATGTTACACATCTACCTTTTGTGTAGTTGTGGTATATAGAAAAGGGTAGAGTAATATTTTCAGGCTTCACATCTAATGTCAGACTTCATTATGTCTTTATTTCTCGAACCTCAAGACATATCAAATACATGTTTTACTATCTAAACTTCTTGAAAAAAACATGTACAGTCTACACTTGACCAGTTCTTAAACACTTATCATTTGCTCATTGAAAACCAGTCTGGATTTCGAAATTTGCACTCATTTCAGACTGCCCCTACTGCACTTACAAATAACTGGTATAATGAACTGGACAAGGGAAACCTTATTGGTGTGATATATATTGATTTTCGTAAAGCCTTTGACCTCGTAGACCGTACAATTCTACTGCAAAACAATGAAAATTTATGGATGTTCCAAAGATGCTATCAATTGTTTTTTTAACCGCTATCTTTTAAAAATTCCCCAAGAACATTTTGTGAAATTACAACCGGTGTCCCTCAGGGTTAAATAATCGGGCCTTTGATGTTCTTAATTTATGTCAATGGTTTGCCACTTTGCTCTAAACATTGTCAGTTGTATATGTATGCAGATGATACTATCATGCAGAAAGCACACACAAACATAAATGTCATTGAATCATACTTACAGAACGATTTTATACAAGTGCAAAACCGATGTGGTATGAATAAAATGGTCATAAATACTGGGAAAAACTAAAGTCATGTTAATTAGAAGTAAGCAGAAGAAACAAAGGCCTACAAAAGGTCTTACTATTCTAGCTGATAACTCAAACCTACAGAATGTTAAGAATGAAAAGCTGCTTGGAGTATGTATTGATGACACCCTAACTTAGGATAAATAAGTACAAGATATTCTTAGGGAAAATCGATTTTAAAATTTATTAATTATGTAGGATTAAGAAATTCCTTCTAGTGTCAGCCATAATCACATTTCATAATTGTTTTATTCTACCATGCATTGCTTTTTGTTCAAACATCTGGGGACATTGCTCTAAACATTTAGTAAACAAAGTTGAAAGAATTAAAAAAAGAACCCTTCGAATCATCTTAGATGTAGATTATAGTGTTCCCAGTGCACAATTATTTGTCAAACCTAAATGGTTGCCTTTTACCCAAAGAGTAGAATATAATGAATATGTTTTAATGTTTAAAGTGATAAAAAGTTGTGTCCAAACTATCTGAACTGCAACCCTCTTGTAAGCAGTGTTCACTCCATTCAAACCAGATCAGCTACTATAGGCAGATATGTTGTACCAAAACACAAAACGGAAATATTTTTAAATACTTTTAGATACAATGGTCCCACCCTTTGGAACAGCCTGTCAGTCTCTGTCACTGAAAGTCGGACACTGAATACTTTCAATTCACAATGCAGAAAATATTTAAGCAATACATACAAACAGAAATGTGATGGGAATAGATAAGTATATGTGTCTCCTAAGAATTTATGCTGTTTTCCTATGTCTATGTCACATGTGTAATAATTTTAGGTTTAATAACACTTTTAAATGTTATTTTTTATGTTCTGCAATATCTTTTTTGGTCTCAGCTCATGCTATATTAGCATATATTCGGTATTTTTTTTAAATTTGCCATATTGGTATATATGTATATTATACACAATACGTGCCTCCTAATTTCTAAAATGCATCATGATAACTTATGCCTTGCATGACATTTGATCAACTCACTAGTTTATAATTACATATGTGACATATTCTTGACTTTCCATACCTGTGATACTATAATCTTACCTGTGATATGCTATTATCTTAACCAAATGTATTGTATGTGTGTATGTATGCTATGTATCTTTTTTCTTACTCATGTTGTAAATATTGTTTATTTTATGTCGACCACATGCGAGATGGGTCATTGACTCAATGTGTTACCGAATTTAAATAAAGTCTATTATTATTATTGTTGTAAACTACACTTTTCAATAACAGAGTTAACAGATGAACATACATAATAAAAATGCAAAAAAGTATTTTAAACCAATTACGATTTTTCTTTGAATCTCCTTTCATTCTGACCATTACACTGTTTATACCCTTTCATTACACCCTTTCATTCTGACCATTACACTGTTTACACCCTTTCATTATGACCATTACACTGTTTACACCCCTTCATTATGACCATTACACTGGTTACACACTTTCATTACGACCATTACAATGTTTACACATTGGTCATATTGAAAGGGTGTCAACAGTGTAATGGTCATTATAAAAGTGGCGGTGTCGGCGGCGGCGATGGCGACGGATACACATGAAAACAATTCATTCACGGAGGCAGTCAACCATATCCGCAAATCACTCATGCTTATCCACCGCCGCCGCCGCCGCCACCACCGCCTGATTAGGATGTCCCTGCTCAGGACCGTGTATATTATTAGATGTATATATTTAGTATTTCGTCATTCATTTTACCTATTTTTTCATTTAAAAATCTTTATGACAGATCTTTTGACCGTATTCATTGCTAACTTTACTAATGAGAAGTTTCACAAGGAATATATATTTAACATTTGATTTCCTGATCAGGATGTTCCTGCTCAGGACCGTGTTTATTGTAAGATGTATATATATAGTATTTCGTCGTTCATGTTTGCATTTTTTTCTTTTAAAAATCATAATGACTTCTCTTTTAACCGTATGCATTGCTATCTTAACTGATGTGAAGACTTACAAAGGATATATTTAACGTTTGATTTCGCTCAGGACCGTGTATGTTACAAGATATATTCAGTATTTCCTCGTTCATGTAACCTATTTTTCATTTTAAAATCATTATGACACATCGCTTCACCGATTCGTTGCTGCTGACTTTAATAATGTGAAGAATTACAAAGGATATATTTAACATTTGATTTCCTGACCAGGATGTCCCCGCTCAGGACCGTGTTTATTGTAAGATGTATATATGTAGTATTTCGTCGTTCATGTTACCTATTTTTCTTTTTTAAATCATAATGACACATCTGTTAACCTTGTTCGTCCCTAACTTAACTTATATGACGAAACATAAACGGATATATCTAACATTTGATTTCCTGATCAGGATGTCCACGCTCAGGACCGTGTATGTTACAAGATGTAAATATTTAGTATTTCCTCGTTCACGTTCCTATTTTCATTTAAAAATCATTGACACATCGCTAGACCGATTCATTGCTGCTGACTTTACTATTGAGAAGATTCACAACGGATATGTTTAACATTTGATTTTCCGATAAGGATGTCCCCGCTCAGAACCGTGTATGTTATAAGATGTATATGAGGCAAAGAAGTAATTCCAACAGTGTGGACAAGTTTAGGTTGTCAAATTTCCGGAGCGATCCGCTCCTTTATCAAGACACAGTGAAACAGAACAGTTATATGTACATATACATCATATTACAAGAAGATAGAACTGATATACTAAAATACTTCTTTGACCCATATATTATTTTAAGTAATTCGTATCCTACGGACATACCTCCATTAGGATCCAGTGTTATTAGGGATTTTACCGTCTATATTACTTCTTTGACCCATAAGATGTATATAATAGTATTTCCTCGTTCATGTTACCTATTTTTATCTAAACATCATTATGACACATCGCTTGACCGATTCATTGCTGCTGACTTTACTAATGAGAAGATTCACAACGGATATGTTTAACATTTGATTTCCCGATAAGGATGTCCCCGCTCAGGACCGTGTATTTTATTAGATGTATATTTTTAGTATTTCGTTGTTACATGATCAAAGGGAGGTAACTGTTATATTCCAATTCCGCATTATGAGTTCTGCTACACTTTTTGTATTAAAAACAATGATCATAATCCATTTGTCTTGATAATTTGATGCTGATATTTTCCCATGCTAAACATTAGTCACATATTGATGCAAATCATTGCAGATTTTTGCTAAAACAAGTGTATAAAAACGCCACAATATGCAACGGTCCTGGTCAGCGACGGTCCCAGTCAGCCGGTTCCAGTGAGGGCAGCTCAGCTGTTAGACACTGTTGGTCTGATTGTTTCACGATGGATCGTCAAAGTCACGTGATACTCTGTTTCCCAAAGTGGAATGTAAGTCTTAGCATGTTACTGTGTTTGTGCATGCGTGTATATGTGAATTATTTTGTTGCTATGCAGAAATGTTGTTATTCGTTTTATTTATAAATATCCAATGAAAAGGCACATACTAGACACGTGACGTTGTATTTGTATGTTTATATATCAAACTTCCAAAGGAAGGATGCTGTTGGCTTAGTCGTGTGGTTATTTCGTCTAGATTTCTAATCTTTATTGAAAAGAAGCTACAGAAAACTTTCGTAGGTGTTCCTCAGGGCCCACCTATATCTAACCATTGACGCTGCCCAACATTTTACTCAAAATAAGTAAATATTACGTTTATCTGTATTAAAGGCTGAATGTTTTTAAACAGAATACACACACACAATTTACAAGTGCCTACGTTGAGTGTTCGATTCCTCGCCACTGCAGATTGTTTTTATATATTTTTTCTCTTCCTGTTTTCTTAACGATTCCGGGTTCGAAGCTTTTTAGTCTTGATATGTTCCAATGTATTTTAATAATAGTATCCTTGTTCTATTTTCGTATTGATGATTAATAATAGTTCCTTGTTCTATTTTCGTATAGTTGATTATTAATAGTATCCTTGTTCTATTTTCGTATAGTTGATTAATAATAGTTTCTTGTTCTATTTTCGTATAGTTGATTATTAATACATGTAGTATCCTTGTTCTATTTTCGTATAGTTGATTATTAATAGTTCCTTATTCTATTTTCGTATAGTTGATTATTAATACATGTAGTATCCTTGTTCTATTTTCGTATAGTTGATTATTAATAGTATCCTTGTTCTATTTTCGTATAGATGATTAATATTAGTATCCTTGTTCTATTTTCTCATAGTTGATTATTAAAATCTGTATTCAAAGTTGATGTCACTGCAATACATATTTAAGGAAAATTGTCCCAGGGTGTATCATAGTGAGTCTTTCATTTCAAATTTAAATACAGGTGAACATAAGTATTTCAAGGACAAACAAGTATACGATTAGGAATAAAAAAGAAAAAAAAAATTGTGCCAATGGCTATTATAGGGCTTGAAGCTTACGATTTTGTATGATGAACAAATGTTGAATAGTCAAACGAAGTAACTCTGTAAGCAAAAAGATACTGCAGAACTATAAATAGTAATGATGTTTTCTTCACTATATGACATCGACCAAGGTTTTCTGAAAGAACATTTGACTGCAGTAACAAAACAATGTTGTGTGTACGCCCAGATCACAATGTAAGGCTTAGTAAAAGCTTATCTGGGTTGAAGTATAACTACCCATACTAAATGTTTTTCTCGTTGGCAGTAGATCTACATGTATATATATATGCATATCTATTTTATATGGATAGCTTTAATTAATGTCACCCATATGGTAGTATTTTATCAAACTCAAGTAGTACTATGGACTGATCGACCAACCTACAAAGAAGTGTTATTGAAATACCGCAAATGGTTTTACCTGTATGCTTTTGTAAAAGGATTGGGTTTTGAACACTTACTTGTTGTATATATTTACGTATATACGTTTCGCGTAACGGAGTGCGTGTACCTGGGGTATTCCCGTTGGGGATTCCCTTCCGGTATATTATTTAGACGTTTCTGATTGGTTAATATTGTTAGGATATGTTACCTTACCTGTACAGCACTCTACGCTCGGGTATGGGTCAGTATCGAGTTCAAATACTACATTGCACGTGTATTGCAAATACTACATTGCACGTGTATTTCAAATACTACATTGCACGTGTATTTCAAATACAAATACTACATGACACGTGCATTTCAAGGCATACAATTAAATTTGGCTATATATATAGCTAGGTGTTTTTGGTATTGTAAATCAGTCTGGCAGAGGCTTACATGTAGCTGGCCGGCTCGTCTTTACCCTTCTTACGGGCAGGTATGTAGGAGTGTATTTCGGCCTTAGACCTCAAAATTATTCCGGGCTGGGTGGTATTTTCCCATTGTAGGCATGTTTGGGTAGAATTATCTCGGTGTTAATTTGGGATAGTTATTTTCCCGTGGTGGGCATGTTGTAATATATTATCGGGGTGGGTTTAAACTTATTCCCCGGGGTGGGATACCGGGTGGACATTTTTTTGAGAGGACATATGTCACACGGTATGCTGTTTTAGTATGGACCGGTCGAGTGATTGACGTGCTGAAGCATTGGTTATATCTATTCATCATGTTTATTTACTTCACTATTTCGTTGGGTACATAATAAATTGTAGAACTTTATAAAACGTGTTGTCATTCATTGACCTGTAGCCAGCTGAAGTTAAGTCAAGACGGAACCACAGAGTTGACGAAAGAAAATCACTATACGAGGGAAAACTTTTACACTTTCTTAGGTTACACAGTCGTGATATTAATCAATATGACTACAATTAAACCCCTGAACACATGATTAAATAGACTTGTGTTATTATACTCACTAGAATTAAAAGTTTCTCAGCTTTTGACATTATTGTTACTTACAATATATATTTGCTTAGAAATCACAGGCCATAGTCCATTTAAATTAATTGTAGCGATCTTTGTCTTATTGATGTTGAGCTGAATTCTAAATTCCTAAGAAAGTATACAACAACATATATCTGTGGGATCTCACTGACACTGATTTGTAGGTTTGTCGATCAGTCCATAGTGAATACTCATGTTTGATAAAACACAACGAACTAACAATTAATTAGTCATAGGATCTATTCATACATGTAGCTGTATTAGTATATCTAGCCAAGCCACGATGACCTATCGTGTTGAACTCAGATCACCATATTGATAGCGGGGAAGTTATTGTAGGTCCAACTTTAAAAGAAAATGATCACTCAAGTTAAGTCGATCCGTAAGTCAGGTAAACTACTGTAAATTTCAATATTGATTGAAATATTAGATTTGATTATAAAGTTAAAAAAAAATTGGATAATTTAAGACACGTTGGATACATTCATAACTATATCAGTATATATTTTTTAGATAATGAACTCATGACAAGTATTTTACGTGATGGGTGTGGGGAATCGGATAATTTGCCTAATCAGGTAGTTCAAACAGGAAATATTGCTCTTTATACATAATATAAGTACTTATGAATATGTAAATGATCGAAAAAGTCTGGCGGTATGTAATCATGTAATTTATAAACAAGTTTTGTCGAGGTTTTTAAAATTCCATAAGTCCGAGTCTGAATTTGTACAATGGTTTGAAATTTCGAATCACATTTCGAACATGAATGAAAATGTTTTACTTGGCTGTATCTACATTCCACCAGAAAATACAAAACATTCATCTGATAATGCTTTTTCTGAAATAGATGATGATGGTGGTGATGGTGTCGGTGGTGGTGGTGATGGTGGTGGTGATGGTGGTGGTGGTGATGGTGGTGGTAATGGTGGTTGTGGTGGTGATGGTGGTGATGGTGATGATGATGATGATGATGGTGGTGGTGGTGGTGGTGGTGGTGATGGTGGTGGTAATGGTGGTTGTGGTGGTGATGGTGGTGATGGTGATGATGATGATGATGATGGTGGTGGTGGTGGTGGTGGTTGTGGTGGTGATGGTGGTGGTGATGATGATGGTGATGAGGATGATGGGGGGGGTGATGATGATGATGGTGATGATGATGTTGATGATGATGATGATGATGATGATGATGGTGGTGGCGGTGGTGGTGGTGGTGGTGATGATGATGATGATGATGATGATGTACCTTGTTTAATGTTATATTAGATATTGGTATTGGAACTACATGCCAGGAATTGGTGTGTTAGTAGTCCATCTTTTGTGGAGTCGAGAGAATAGCCTGCCAGGGCGGATACTGTTGCACTCCTGCCAAGTTAGAGGTGACCATTCTGGGCCGATGTTTAGCCGTAATGCCCCTGCATAGCACCGAGTATTCCATGACCACCGATTACAATGGTTGAAGACTTTTCCTCCATCGTACTCTGTACGGATGTGCATCCAGCACTCAGCAAGGTTGGGTATGAAGTTGTCAATCAGGCGCTCACTTTTATCTGTCACTCTATTAAGTAGCTTAGCTACTTCCCGCCGTAGGTCCGTGCACTGCTTCAGGTGTTTAGGGTTTAAATTGGAGTTGCAACGAGCCTGCTCTTGTTCTTGTAAGGAAGCAACATCCGACCACAGGCTGGCCCGCTCACCCATCACATCCTGAGCATTTCCCCCTCATGATCAGTTTCGTCGACAGCGTTCATGATAAGGTTCACTTTAGCCTTGCAGAAGTCAGCACTACAGTTGCTATGTTCCCCGTAAATATGGTGCACGGAATTCCGTATGTCGTGTGCGAGTTGTTTGGCTGCTTTCTTCTTGTCAGGGAGAGATGACCTCATCCGAATGGCACATCTTACTGCTGTTACTAGCCGGATCCTGGTTTGCTTTGTTAGTTTGCCACGACCTTTAAAATGAGGATTTGCATCGACAAACTTCTCCAGGTTGTTTTGCAGGCGCGTACACGCATGATTTACACACTCCATCTTGGTTACGCTGCAACCCCAAACTGGAACTTTTTCGCGGATATTTGCAAAAACAGATGAACCCCCATCGCCTATAAGTCGCATGTAACGGACACCATGATCATTAGCTTTTAAGAAGCCCTCCACAATTATGTCCGCCTCCATTACTTGACTGGACTTGTTCCAGTTTTTAAAGCAATCATAAACCGGGGGTGTGAAACCCAAACTTTCTGCACGAGAACATAAACTGCAATGTTTGTTTCTTACATCAATGTGTAACAATTTGTTTGTCTGTGCCCCTATTATTATGGCAACACCCCTCATCTGCAGCATTTCCATGTTAGGATCTAAGAACCAAGTTTCCAGGGCCAGAGCTAAACAACAGGCCCAATCCTAGGGGCAAATGTATATCCTTCTCTTCCATTCATATTGTATATATCACATCCATTCCCATGTAATAACAAACGGACTACGATAGCGATAGCATGGATACATTTGTCTTACTATGTGCAATATGTTTATTTTTGGTTACAGGCTGGGGATGTAAGAATGCTTTGAAGTTATGACCTAATGTTCCTATTGAGCCTTGCACATGTGGTGGGCACAGACCTTGGACTAAATTGTAGTAGCATGAATGTATTTGTGTAATTATATCAAGTACGAGTATATACGGATATAGGGTGGGTTTTCACATCAGGCCCAATACGTCTGCCTCAACAGGCAACAGACCCTCTTTTCATATAAATTCAACTCACTTTAGCCCAACAACGCTTCAGACCAAATGCAAAAAATCCACTCCAACATTCTGGAGCAAAGGAAAAGTTGACAATGAACAACAGACAATGCACCACAGCCTAAGCTCAAATGGCACTTAAGTTCAGATTGAGTGGACAACGGTAATAAATTCTATGTAAAAGATGTGCATTGATTAGGTAACAAGCATCAGCTGTAGGGAATTTCCCTTTAGCTCAGCGGTAGAGCATCGGGCTGGAGAGCCGAGGGTTGCGGGATCGAGCCCCCAGAGACGGCACTATCTTTATCACTATTCCTCGTCCTACTACATGTATATCACACTTAAAAATGTGTACAAGAATCTGAGATGCAGATGTACTAAAGAACATAGGGAATTAACATTCCTATATTGACGCATATAAATATTCCACTTTTTATCACTACATAATTGGTTACGAGGTGTCCATTCTTTACCCATAATATCTTTGGATATCTTACCCTGATGGAAGTCACCTTTCCTTATTGCAATGGCCTTTTCATCCTCGATAGCCCTGTCAAGGTCTTTTTGTGAAATGTCTTTCCACCACCAGTCATTAATTTCTCTCTCTATTTTCTGGTACGACTTTTGGCCTAGCCCTGGGGAGTCAACACATGCAAGAAGCTCATTTAAATGAGCATTTCCATTCCCAGCGGCAAGGGATCCACAAACCGCTCGAACATTGATGTCAAAATGATTGGAGAAATTGCTGATATGGAGAGGTGGACTTGTGTTCAGCGCGTACTGTCTCTCACACCCTTTACATTTCGCTGATATAACTGATGCAAATCCGTGAGAGAATCCTTCAGCAGCAAGTTGAATTGGACCAACAGTGTTGCTTGCCTTAGTACATATAAGCTGCATGCATTGCTATTTCCATTACATGAGCTTGAAGCATACCTAAATAAATCAGTATCTAGTTGGTAAATGAGTGCAATTGTCAAATAATTGGGTTACTTTCATTTTCCTCTTCCTGCCAGTAACAAAGTGTCGAAAGCGTTGTGCTGTGTTGTCAGATTTTGACCTTTTGTCACTACCCTAGCCCCTTAAGGTTTTCCTTTCCCCAGTATGTACTCCAGAACCCAACCCAAATTTCTTCTTTCGAACACCTTTTCTCGGCATCTTGCAATACGTTACTGAAGTACAGATATGTATTGTATTGAACATAGATGAGTTATCCACCTTGGCTTCCGTAGTAGACTGAGGTAACACTCAGCGTAAAATAACTTTTTAACTACAACGGTAATTTGTTTCACTAGCTTTATTATGCATTGACATACATTTAAATACATGGAAGAATAAAATAAAATAAAAAAGACGTTTTCATACTTAGAAATGAACAGGAAATCAACATGACAGACTGTCAGTAACCTCTATAAAAAAAAGTATCAAACAAAGGATATGAGCAATGATCACATTGCAAACCAATTACCTGAATGTTATAAACGCAGGATGTTTCAATGCCGCACCAGTGTTGTTTCGATCAATCTTCTGATCCCCCTCCATAGTTCAGCAATCCCTCCTGTTGCAGTCCGGTTGTGTGTTACCTTCCGAACCGGAAGTCACGGGAGTTTTGCACTAAAAAGGTTTTTTCATGTGTTGAAAAGATTGAAGTATGTTTGGTCGACATGTTCACGGTAAACACAAAAATACATAGCTCGTTCATAACGGCGTAGGAATACGACATAGTGCGAGAAGACAACGATTTTGTAAACAACTTTCACGAAATGACTGGTGAAGTGAAATTAATCAGATAAAGAGAATTGCACGCCTGATTGCCTATTTGGACATACAGTATACGCCCGGATATGCTAAGTATTGAAATCCGTGGAGAAGAAAGGATATGACCCTATGGTATTAATCCACCACATGTGAAATTGCGACACCTAGTAATAACGGTTATCCAACATGGCGGCCCCCACGAAACATGAGGGTACCCTTGTTTGCACTTTCTAAACTTGTGAGACAAAAATTAAGGCCCGTGTGACCTCGTTCTTGACATGTACTTTGATATTTGCCGTATATTTTTTAATTTGGTATTTCAAACAAATAGATTGAAATGTTAAAGTTTTAGCGAAGCAATACTTGGATTATATATTTTTCTGTCGTCATAGTATGGTTATCTTATGGTACCTTATAACAAATTGCAGCACTCTAATTGAAGTCCAACTAGTGATTTTTCGACATGTATATTCCGATTTCTTCCTAGGATGTAAAAAACTATGTAAATCATTACTGAATCCATGGCGCCCACATTTCATGTTTGTATTGGGCTTGTTGAACCTTAATCTGAGAAGAAGTCACTGACTTTAATTGGTCCCATTAAAGTCATAAGCCATAATTAATATATGCTGCTTTGACAGTAACAGTTTGCCGTATTTACCCTCTTATTTAAAACTGCTGGATTTGATATTCGAATTAGTTTAACACACTTCTACATCCAGTGTCAGATGTCTGCCCGACAGGACAAGGTAATTCAGACCCAATGTATCAACCACCCTCGTTTGTAGAATATCACTGGTACATGTTTTACCATTTAAAGTTATCAAAAACAGCAAACCGAATAACCTTTCTTCAATATGATGCATGTTTGGCAGAATGTCTACATTATTGTTTACAATATTGACATGCTGTTTAATATCTGTATAACATTTTAAAACTACATCTTTTACAACAAACGCAACCAAACTTATAGACATATTGCCCGATTTAAAAAATGAAATCGTTAGCATATTATGAGGTTATTTTCATCAAATCACTCGTACTTTTCTTAAAACAAGACATAGGCGTCCGTCTACAACTAATTGAAGCCTGTCAACATCAACCAATATTTGCGTCAGGTAAACGTTTATATGATATGTATCTTCTTTCATTCCCAACGGACTACAATTAATGATTCATTCATGAGAATCACATGTGGTGACTACAGTTTAATGGTTGTAATAAGAGACGAACTTTTCAAATAAACGTCCACAGCGTTGCTCAGGACACGGACAAGTCACGGACTTAAAATGTATATATAAGAAAGATTAGAACGAAACGCGTTCATTTACTACTCATATTACTGGAATAGAGCTTTAGTCTCCCAGTATCTTAGAACAACCTTATTATCTTTCTTACTTATAAGGGAAAATGTCTCATTCTTACTAATATAGAAATCAAACGCAACCAACCGAATAGACATATTGCCCGATTTCATAAAATGAAATCGTTAGCGTATTATGAGGTTATTTTCATCATATCACTAGCACTTTGCTTAAAACAAGATACAGACATCCGACAACAAAAACTTGAAGCCTGTCATCATCAGTACCATTCGTGTGCCAGTGGACCATCAAATGTTTACTGTAGTTGCGACCAGATGTGCATATACTATGATGACTGCTGTTTTGATACAGCAGCAATCACAGGGAAATTGGATGAAATTAGAGAACAAATACATCACCAATATCTTGAAATGATGACGTGTCAGTCCATTACTTTTAAGGAAAACGCTAACATGAGACAAGGGGCATTAATGATTTCATCTTGTCCTGTGTCATGGGATGGTAACACCAATACCAGTAAAAACTGTGATCCGGACCTGAAAGCTGATATCCGAGACATGCTGCCTGTGTTTGATATTGAAACCAATTTATCGTTCAAGAACCGTCAATGTGCAGAATGTCACCGAGTACAAAACTATATACCATGGTTATTAGAGATTAAATGTTCATCTGAATTAGTTTCTCCGTCACACTCTGTAATCGAGTTACTGATGATGAAGATTCACAGTGACAAATGTAGACACCGCTTCATACCACCGAAGGATATAATTGCTCCAACACGTTACTGCTTCCATGAATTCGACTATGCCATAATACAGAACACTTCGGACCTTGTGCTCAACTCTACATGCCTAAACCGTGTGCTTAAACCAATAATGGTTAGTATTAGTAAAAACGAGGTTCTATTTTACCGCAATTTACAATGTCTTATTGCGTATAATGCTTCTATGTATCTAGAAGATTTGGAAAACACTTTCTGTGCTTTTAAAATTTATCAGAGCAATATGCATTCGGAAGATCTTTCACTGAGGAGTCTTATTGATTTTTCTTCTTTGCTTCGTTTTCGACGAGGAGAGGTAAAGTGCAAAGAAGTAGAGATTCATTTATCTGACGAGGTAAGATACAGGTGTTTGACGAACATTAACCAAACCGTCCTTTATTTGAAAAATAACGGTTCTGTACAGTTTTTTGGTTTCCATGAATTCAATTTGCAATAAACACGTTATATATGATAATAATAATAATAAAAATAATAATAATAATAATAATAACATACAAAATTTGATATAGCGCCCTATTTAGCTTACATGAGCCGCTCTAACGCGCTTTAAAGTACATAGATATACAATTAATACAATTAGCATATACATTAAACAATACAATTTTTGAACAATTCGCAGGAGCTGCCGTATCAGGCTCTAACTGCTAGTCCTGTGTTACCTGGCTCATACCTCCCTATGTGTGTATGCCTGCGTGTGTGCTGGAGATGTAATGTGTTCTGTTTGTAGTGGGACCGTGCTTCCAATGGCATCATTTATAGTGCCACCTAACTTGAATGCTACAGCACAGATACCGCAACATCCTCCCAGCCCAATTTACAACAGCCTAATATAGTTGTTGAGCAAATGAGTTAAACCTGTACCAACCATGCTGTAGCTGGCAAATGATAACCTAAAACAATGTGCTTGTATTTACAGAAAAAGAGGGCGCAGGGGTTACATTTTGACATTGACAAACACGTATGAAGTATTTAACATCGTTTCCAAAAGTAACAAATGCATAAAGACATTGTTTTCCATATATTTATATTTAACCAAAACACTTTAAAAGTATAAAGGGTTTTTAGATATTCATTCTAATTCAACAGGTTGGCTGTCAGCGTTTGTACTGCCCCGCCCTCTCAGAACCAACTGGCGACACATGTGTCAATGTAACACACACGACAAGCGGAGTTATGTTGGATCTCTTGTTTGAAGTAAACAAAGATACGGAAATTAACTACCATTTTATTCAAAACTGGCACCGGATATTAAAGAACCTGATAATGATTTACAGCACGAGTTTACTAGGTCATAACCAGGTTAATTCCAATACAGTTAAGGTTATACCAGGAAAATATGTTAACTCTGGAAAGGCTTGTTCTATAATACATTTTTTTATTCATTTGAAAGGAATAATACGTGTTGGGGTTACCATCGACTCTCAGCGGTCGTTGATTGTCAACTCTCTAAAAAACTACACTCGAAGTAATCCAGATGGAAGCGTAGTAAAACATATAGAAAACGTACAAAACATGTCTTGTTATTCAAATATGTCTGTCAGGAACCCTTTGTAGTTAGTGGACCTGATTTTGGTTGACAATGATTTACCATGTCCTGCAGTGAAGGTACAATACAGCGGAAACGAGTCTGACAGTGAAGCCCTGACCAGAGAGGTGTTGGGTGGAGCATCGGCGGAACGTTCGCTCTTCCATTTGAGTGGAGTAATAATTTCACCACTGGACGTTGTGAACGCGAACGGAGATTATTTTTTGTGTATCGATACATTTTCATCGAAATATCAACGTATTGATCAAGAGATGGAACGCTCGGATGACTACAGAGGTAGTATCAACACAGCATGTACATCTATATCAATCATCTGTTTGGTATACTGCCTGTTACAGTATTGTGTCATTCCAAGTTTGCGGGATGGGAAATCCGATCTGTTAATTGTGTTAATTATCTTCTTACTGCTCGCCCAGACCTTTTCCTTACTTCTGCCCCTTTTCGCAATTTCAACATATGAATGTACATGGTTTGGTATGATTCAGCATTGTTCATGGTTGTGTGCTTTTATGTTCATGTTCTGTGTTCATATCGCTTAAACACAGAGATAAGATCTTTGAAAACCTACAGCAAATCGGAAAGATCTATTGCTACAGTTAAATATATGTTGGTTGGTTTTTCTATACCATTAGTTGTTATTTTCTGTACAAAAATCACTAACTTATTTATAGAACCTACGGCGACATGGTATGGCGGACGTGCTTGTTTTATTTCGGAAACACTCGTTCTTTTGTTAGCTTTTGTCGTCCCGGTATTATTGATTTTATGTGGAAATGTAGTTTTATTTATATGCATTATTAATTATATATCCTCCACATCCCTCTCGACCAGCACAAATAGGTCCAACGTGATTGTATTTATAAAAATATCAACATTTATGGGGTTTAGTTGGATTATCGGAATGATTGCAATCCTGGCTCACTCTGACATTCTGCTTTTAACTTTTGAAATTCTATCAAATTTGCAAGGAGCGTTTATTACCATTAGTTTTTCTTGCTCAAATCGTGTTAGAACGTTTTACAAGGACTGTGTTCAACAGAAGGACACCCCATCAAACCCAAAGTAGTTTAGATTTTCCCCTTCCATTGTCATTTTCATAGCCTGAGTACTTGACGATTTAAGACTGCAATACACAAAAGTTAACACGTATGTCAAACAGACTGAGGAATACGTGTCCTGTCGAATCATACTAGATGACCGTAAAAGACGAGATCATGTAGAAACTCTTATGATTTCTTTTGTGTCTTTAAGTATTTTGTTTCGGAAAGTAAGTGTGATTTGATTCGATGTTTACAATCATCGATCATAAACTAAATAATAATTAATAATATCAATAAATAGCAATCTATAAATTAACATAATGTATTTTCTTATGTTATTTATTTAATGCAAATAGTTAGCTGTTTGCTGTATATGTTATTTGACTGATTTCGCTTTTGTACGGTTTTATTTATTCAGATTCTAAAACACAATAATTAATTTACTTTATTTTCGCGGTCATTTTATTTGGCAAATTATTCATGCATGTTGTATTTGCGAGTAACTGATTTTTGCGATTTATAACATCCTGTTTTAATATTGATAGTAATAATATCTGGCACTAATACCCGCGAAATAAGTTGAAATTAACTAACGAGTCTCTCAAAGAATAAACGCGAAAAATAGCAATTTACAGTATGTTACGTATCAGCATTTACCTTTTTTTAACGTAATGTTGATTTGGAATTAAAAAGAGTTTCTTTTATGATTAATGATGTTCATAATATAGTTCAATTCACATGAGATATGATTAATGAATAATGGTATTTGTACTTTATAGGAATATTGTAGCATTATATTGACATGCATGACTTTTGTATCAGTAAATTGATTTGTTACAATTCACCAGTAATATATCAGGAATTGTCCATTTCATACAAACTTATATTTTCACTTTTGTGAGGACATACACAATATGGTATCTGCACATATGAAGATATCACTTTTGTTATTGTCCATACAAAACTGTATTTTCCATTCACTGAGTAGATTTTCAGTTTCAAGTTAAAATGGAACGACAGCAGAATTAGTGTCTGCTTTGGTACATCTTTTCAACATACGATATGATATTAACATACATACACAAACCAGATACTAGCAGTAAACGGCAGAATTGCTTTGAGTAAGCCATTTTTTAGGCACGGTAGTTTAGTGGTAGGACGCCAGGCTCGTGACCGAAGAGTTGCGGGTTCGAGTCACGGCACGGAACTGTGTTGTATCTTTGAGTAAGATACTTTACTCCGCTTGTTCCAGTCTACTCAGCTGTAAATGGGAACGTGGTTGGGCTGTACTAGAATTGTTGAATGCTAGCTGCGAGCACCGAAATGGATGCACCAGCTGTATGCTCCCCATGGAGTTCAGAAAGATATTGGTTGGTTGCAAAGGCCCTAAAACTACGGATAATAATTTGTGAACCGCTTTGAGAGGACCTACGAACTAGGTTGTGATAAAGCGGTTTATAAGAACCTCGAATTATTATTACATATGTATTAATTATTATACAAAATTGCGATCTGCTTTAAGGTTGTTGTAAAGCATAACGTCCTCAGAACTTGGCGTTAGATATTACGCTACATGTTCCTACGCTTATTTGATAAAGCAAAATGCGTCGTGTTTCTTTTCTTTTTTAATTGTTATGAACAGGACATTTAGTGGACAAGAAGCCATTAAATATCCTTGATACAATATATTATGATCGTATTAGTATATTTACCTATGACTATTGTAAAGGTATGATTCTGTGTTTTATGACTATCCTATTAGTATATCAACATCTTATATTGTTATTGTAGCATTATATTGATATATTATAAGACTATTTTAAAATAACATTGATATATGATATGACTATTTTAACATTATATTGATATACCATATAACTAATGTATCAGAACTTTGATAGATTTATATGACTTTTATCAAAGTTTTACTTTCTACACAAACAATATGTGTAATAAACGTGTCGCAACGTTTCCAGACCGACTGGTCCCTTTGTCAAGCTATGACTGAATTAATGATTAGTTTTTTGTACCTGTACAACGATGTGACGGAATTGTATATTCTGACACTAATATTACGTACATTGTGTAGAAAGTAAAACTTTGATAAAACATATTTGCAACTTGATGATATCATGACTATTGTATTAGATCATCGATATATCATTTAACTTATTTTTCATCATATTGATATATTATACATATAAGACTATTCTACCTGTATATTGGTACATTATACGAATATTGTATCTTTATATTGATATATTAAAAGACTATTGTACTGGTAAATTGATACATTATACGACTGTGGTATCATTATATTGATATATTATAGGACTATTGTACCGGCATATTGATACATTATACGACTATGGTATCATTGTATTGATATATTATAGGACTATTGTACCGGTATATTGATACATTATACGACTATGGTATCATTGTATTGATATATTATAGGACTATTGTACCGGTATATTGATACATTATGC
>NW_018408843.1:131557-133273 GCF_002113885.1 Mizuhopecten yessoensis | reverse complement strand
ATATATTATAGGACTATTGTACCGGCATATTGATACATTATACGACTGTGGTATCATTATATTGATATATGTAGGACTATTGTACCGGTATATTGATACATTATTCGACTGTGGTATCATTATATTGATATATTATAGGACTATTGTACCGGTATATTGATACATTATACGACTGTGGTATCATTATATTGATATATCATAGGACTATTGTACCGGTATATTGATACATTTTACGACTATGGTATCATTGTATTGATATATTATAATCCTATTGTACCGGCATATTGATACATTATACGAATATGGTATCATTGTATTGATATATTATAGGACTATTGACCGGTATATTGATACATTATAAGACTATGGTATCATTGTATTGATATATTATAGGACTATTATACCGGTATATTGATACAGTATACGACTGTGGTATCATTATATTGATATATGTAGGCCTATTGTCCCGGGATATTGATACATTATTCGACAGTGGTATCATTATATTGATATAGTATAGGACTATTGTCCCGGTATATTGATACATTATGCGGCTGTGGTATCATTATATTGATATATGTAGGCCTATTGTCCCGGGATATTGATACATTATTCGACTGTGGTATCATTATATTGATATAGTATAGGACTATTGTACCGGTATATTGATACATCATTCGACTGTGGTATCATTATATTGATATATTATAGGACTATTGTACCGGTATATTGATACATTATACGACTATGGTATCATTGTATTGATATATTATAGGATTATTTTACCGGTATATTGATACATTATACGACTACGGTATCTTTATATTGATATATTGTATGACTATTGAATCAGTATATGAAAATGTTCTATGACGATTTTATCTTAATTAACGGATTGTATGACTAGTTTAAATTTGTATTAACATGTTCTATGACGATTTTATCTTAATTTACGTAATGTATGACTAGTTTATATTTATATTAACATGCTCTATGACGATGATATCTTAATTAACGGATTGTATGACTAATTTATATTTGTATTTTACATGCTCTATGACGATTTTATCTTAATTAGCTGATTGTAAAACTAGTTTATATTTGTATTAACATGCTCTATGACGATTTTATCTTAATTAACGGATTGTATGACTAGTTTTTATTTGTATTAACATGCTCTATGACGATTTTATCTAAATTAACGGATTGTATGACTAGTTTATATATTTGTATTAACGTGCTCTATGACGATTTTATCTTAATTAAGGGATTGTACGACTAATTATCTTTTTTATAAACATGTACGACAATTGCATTATCATATGAACAGGGTTTATATCTATTGTGTCATTATATTGATATGTGATTATTGTTTAATTATATTTATGTTACATGACCATGGTATAATTATATTGATATATGTTATGACTGTTGTATAAAAGTAGTGATATATTGTATGTTAATTGTATCATTACAAATATATATTATATCACTACTGAGTTGCCACGGTATTTTTTCTCCAGAAACTCTGCCTTTCCTCCACAATCAAAACCTGGCACGTCCTTAAATGACCATACATGTAGCTGTTATTAGGACATAAAACACAAACAAACCAAACCTGGCACGTCCTTAAATGACCATAGCTGTCAATAGGACATAAAACACAAACAAACCAAACCTGGCACGTCCTTAAATGACCATAGCTGTTAATAGGAC
>NW_018408843.1:121102-131494 GCF_002113885.1 Mizuhopecten yessoensis | reverse complement strand
TTAAATGACCATAGCTGTTAATAGGACATAAAACACAAACAAACCAAACCTGGCACGACCTTAAATGACCATAGCTGTTAATAGGACATAAAACACAAACAAGCCAAACCTGGCATGTCCTTAAATGACCATAGCTGTCAATAGAACATAAAACACAAACAAACCAAACCTGGCACGTCATTAAATGACCATAGCTGTTAATAGGACATAAAACACAAACAAGCCAAACCTGGCAAGTCCTTAAATGACCATAGCTGTCAATAGGACATAAAACACAAACAAACCAAACCTGGCACGTCTTTAAATGACCATAGCTGTTAATAGGACATAAAACACAAACAAGCCAATCCTGGCATGTCCTTAAATGACCATAGCTGTCAATAGGACATAAAACACAAACAAACCAAACATGGCACGTCCTTAAATGACCATAGCTGTCAATAGGACATAAAACACAAACAAACCAAACATGGCACGTCCTTAAATGACCATTGCTGTTAATAGGACATAAAACACAAACAAGCCAAACCTGGCAAGTCCTTAAATGACCATAGCTGTCAATAGGACATAAATCACAACCAAACCAAACCTGGCACGTCCTTAAATGACCATAGCTTTTAATAGGACGTAAATCAAAAACAAACCAAACCTGGCACGCCCTTAAATGACCATAGCTGTTAATAGGCCATAAACCACAAACAAGCCAAACCTGGCATGTCCTTAAATGACCATAGCTTTCAATAGGACGTAAATCACAAACAAACCAAACCTGGCACGTCTTTAAATGACCATAGCTGTTAATAGGACGTAAAACACAAACAAACCAAACCTGGCATGTCCTTAAATGACCATAGCTTTTAATAGGACGTAAATCACAAACAAACTGCTGCCTCTAACCTTTCATCACTGGGTCGCGGGATCAAAGTCTACATGGGGCAGTCGCTAGGTACTGGCCACACTGTGTATAGTACAGGGTAGCACGTACATGATCTGTCGGAAAATAACACAATGTTATAGGCTAATTTAATGTGTCGTTACATCACAGACGTACATTTTTTTGTTGTAGAAATGTTCATAATACAACTGAGAAATGTGTTATATGAATACTGTAATGTTATATTTACATGTTGTATTCTTATTATATCGTTATTGTGGCATGTTAAATAATGTTATCATTATGTCTATATATTCGATACAACTGAGATATGTGTTATATGAATACTGTAATGTTATATTTACATGTTGTATTCTTATTATATCGTTATTGTGGCATGTTAAATAATGTTATCATTATGTCTATATATTCGATAACTATTGTGTGATATTTGCATATTATATGAATATTGTATTGTCACGTGTACATGTTGTATGACTATTGTTCCCTTATATAAACATTAAGGTTTGCTTTTATATTAACATGTCAGTGATTTGATATACATATATCCGTTGTAAAATAAATGCCATATGTTGTTTCTATTTTGCTTTTCTGATAAAACAAAAACAAAAACATGTCTGTGTTCAAGTTTGGTATAGCTGTTCACAGCAGCTGAACAATTAATTCAGATTTTAAAGTCAAAGAACAAAAAGACGACGACGCTGCACCACAGACGTGTTGGAAATCGTCCCACAATTCATATCTACTTGTTACACGAACATTGTAAAGTTATAATGTTGAATGACTATTGTATCCTTATATTTACACAATGTTTCGCTTTTGTATTTGCGTTGTAAAATGAATAGCTTGTTCTGTTTATAAGTCACTTTAAATATTTTGTTTTCCTGATTGACAAACGAAAATCAAATATGGTTCTGTTCAAATTTGTAACGTTTATTACTATCAGTTTCTCTTGCAAGAATTGTGTAAGAACGTTTCTGTGTGTGCTTAGGTCATGTGACGGGATGTGAACGTGATTTTATTCGGTCTATACTTTAATAGACTACGTAACATAAACTAAGCAAACATTGCGGGAATTGCAACTGTAAGGTTAAATAATTACGGGTTTTTCCACATTGATATGTATGAGATATAATAAAAGGAATGTTCTTTTTATTATCTGAAGTAATTCCAAAATTATCAGTTTATAATACGGCCTTTATAGCATATTGGTTCATGCAAATGGATAATCCTGATAATAAAGACCATGTACTACAATGCATCAACATACGGATTTTTTTACTTCCGTATTCTCTTTTCTTCACTCAGAAAATGTGTTTTCCATTTGTTTTTCAAATCCATTATAATTAGGTTGAATTAAATACATCCCTATGTATACAGAATAGTATTTATTTCGTTCAAGACCATAATCCAGATATGTTTTACGATATGCTCTAAAATCCGGATAATATTTACCTTATTCTGACTCATCGTTTACTATGTGAATGTTAGGTTTGCAGATATTCACAAGTTTTAAAATGTAAATATCAACCTTGGAACGAACTCAAATAGTAGCTATGATGATAAAAGTTTTATTTAAGAACTGCCTGCTCCATAAATTTAGTATTTTAACTATATACTCATATTAAATTATAATTGATCGATCGACATAATCTAATCTATGGCACATAATCAACCACAATATCATAAATATAACATAGGCTAGCTGTACCTGGGTATTGGTATTTTCAGAAGTATGTTTAGATTCCTTTTCAAAATATAAATGTACATAGTGCTTTTTGTCTTTAATTGTTATATGTATTCGGTGTGTTATGTTTGTGTGGTATCGCTTAACTTAAAAGGGAGGAGATCAAATGGAAAAACATATTAGTCACTGACTTTATGATATATAATACTGTCTATAGTTATTTTAAAACTATTACAAATGGGTGTCTCATCGATAAGACTTACAACTGGTTTAGATTATGTCTGATTGTATAAAAATCATGTCTGCAAGCTGTCAGGGCTTGGGGTCAAAGGGAAAAAAAAGACTTGATGTACTGAATTATTTACAAACAAATTTAAGGGATTTTAATATTTTTTGTCTCCAAGACACTCATTTACACCTCAAATAGAGAATCATATTGAGTCACAGTGGGGTTTTAAGTGTATTTTTAATTCTTATCTGTCAAATTGTAGACGCATGAGTATTATGTTGAATAATAATTTTGAATTATATATACACGAAGTTTAAAAAGATAAAGGTGCCAATTTTATAGCTGCTGATATTACAATTAAGAAAAATATATTAACGCTTGTAACTGTATACGGCCCTAACACTGATGACCCAATGTTTTATGAATACTTAAAAAAGACTCTAGATGAACTTGAAAATACAGAAATCATTATATGTGGAGATTACAATATTGTACTTAACCCAGAAAAAGATACCTTTAATTATAGAAATGTAAACAATCCTAAGGCTAGGCAAAAAATACTTGATATAGTTGAAGAATATAATTTATCTGACTGTTTTAGGATACTACATCTAGACTTCCGCAGGTACTCATGGAGGGAAAAAAACAATTAAGCAAGCTAGGCTAGATTTCTTCCTTACAACTGACAATCTTTTAAATATAGTAGATAAAGCAGATATTAAACCAGGATACAGAACAGACCATTCGATCATTAGGAAATTTAACGCTAGTTTACTTTATGATAATGAATATGTGAAGAAGGTAAACGATACAATTGAACGTATAAAGAAACAATATGCAGATAGTGCATATGATGGAAATATAGAAGACATTGACAATAAAGATATTAGATTTTCAATCGACGACCATTTTTTTTTAGAAACTCTACTGATGGAAATTAGAAGCACAAGTATTTCTCATGCAATACAGAAGTCAAAAAATACAAAAAGACAAGAAAAAAAAATAATGGAAAGTATAAGACAATTTAGCAAATAAGTTTGATATTTTACACCAAAAAAAAAGAGAATTAGAAACCATCAGACAAACAAAAAGGAAAGGACATTTAATTAGATCTAAAGTTAACTGGATAGAAGAGGGGGAATTTCACTAACAAAACAATATATAAACTAGAAAAAGTTAATGGATAAATAATTACTGAACAAAAGGAAATCCTGAAAGAAATAGAAGCATTTTACACAAAACTTTACAGTGAACAGTCTGAGGGTATAGAAGATGTTGATCTAGACAACTTACTTAAAGAATTTGATTTAAATAAATTAACAGACAATCAAAAAGAAACACTAGAAGGAAATTTAACAGAAGATGAGCTTGGAAAAGCTTTGAAAATATGAAAAACTGTAAATCTCCTGGAACAGATGGCTTTCCTGCAGAATGTTTAAAAAAAAAATGGCCAGAACGTAAATATTTGATATTGAGATCACTAAACCAGGGATATACTAAAGGATCTTTTTCCACAAATCAAAGGCTAGGTATTATTACATGTATTCCAAAAGGAGAAAAACCAAGACAATTTTTAAAAAACTGGAGGCCTATTACATTAATAAATACAATTTACAAATTAGCCTCAGCATCCATAGCCAACAGAATGAAAACAATTTTAGGTTTTATAATTTCAGATACACAAAAAGGTTTTTTAAAGGGTAGGTTTATTGGAGAGAATACTAGATTAATATATGACATAATGAATAATACAAAAATGACATTCCTGGATTATTGGTTTTAATAGATTTTGAAAAGGCCTTCGACTCGGTATCATGGAAGTTTCAAGATAAAGTAATCATTTTTTTTTAAATTTTGGACCGAGTATCAGACATTGGATCAATACACTATATAAAGACACTTCATCAGCTATTATACAAAATGGTAGGTTATCAGATTTTTTCACTATGGAACGCGGCTGTCTTCAGGGCGACCCTGTCTCACCATATCTTTTTATACTTGTGGCAGAAATATTGGCAATTATGGTTAAAAACAATGCAAAAGTAGGGAAAAAAGAACACAAACTCTCACAGTTTTCAGATGAGGCACTCAAAATGTTAGAATTATTTGCTCAAATAACAGGTCTTTAGGTAAATAGTGACAAAACACAATTGATATGGATAGGAAGTAAAAAATTCAGTCAAGACGTCTACCACCATAGATGGAAATTAAAATTGGGGATTACAAAATTTAACCTCCTTGGAATAGATTACTCTGTCAACTTAGATGAAATGATTAACATTAACTATAATAAAGCTATACAAAATTGAGATAAATCATTACTACAATGGTCTAAAAGAACACTTACACCAATAGGTAGAATAACTGTTTTAAAAACATTAATACTTTCAAAAATGATTCATCTCTTTATGACTATAACGAATCCAGACAGAGCTTTTATTAAAACATTGAATTCTACTTTTTTTTAAATTTATATGGCAAGGACCTATTGATAAAGTGAAAAGGAACACTCTAATTAAACAATACAAGAAAGGAGGTTTAACAATGATAGATATAGGGAACTTTATTGATAGTTTAAAATCTACTTGGGTGAGAAGACTATTGACATCTAGTGATAGGGAATGGACAAATATTTTTGAACATGAAATATGTCCCATACAGTGCCTTTCAAAATTTGGTGAAGGTTTCTTTGAAAACTAAAATATAACAAATTTATTTTGGAAAGAAGTCCTAAATACATGGATAAAAGTGTCAAAACTAAATAAAATAAGAACCAAAACTGAACTTCTTACTTCCCCTTTATGGTACAATTTTAACTTTAAGATAGGGAATCAATACATTTATTTTGACGACTGGCATAAGAAAGGTGTAAATACAATAGTTGACATAATGAATTCAAAGACAAGTTTTCTGTAACATCGAATCATTTATTAAGTTACCAGAGTCTGTGTGCATCAATCAAATCTGTGATTAAAAAATGTAAGGTACATCTGAATAACAATACTATTGTAAGACCTTATTTACATTTTCACACTCAAATTCTATTTAAAAGTAAAAAAGGCAGTGGAGATTTGTATTATACACTTACAGAGCAAAACCACAAAACATAGTTAATTCATCAGAAATTAAATGGAAAACAAATCCTATTTTCCAATATTTGAACTGGAATACAATTTCTTTACTACCCTTTAAGACAACCAAAGATACATAACTACAATGGTTTCAGTATGAAATTCAAAATCAAATTCTACCAGTAAATAAATATTTGAAAAAAGATTGGCATAGCAAATAATGACAAGTGTAACCTATGCAAAAATAATGTAGAAGATTTAGAACATATGTTTTCGGAATGTAATGAAGCTCAGGTCATTTGGACCAAACTAGAAGAATGGGTTCAACAAAAATCAAAGAAAACAGTAGTTTTTGATTTGAAAATGATATTGTTTGGACATACAGTTAACATTGTCACATCACAACCTCTCAACTTCATTATTTTACTTACAAAATACTTTTTTTTTTTTTGCATCAAAAAGACAAGACAGAGTTAACATTCAACTTGTTTAAGAATTTATTGCACAAAGATATACAATCGAAAAAGTTGTTCACATAAATACATGTAAACAATTTATTTATTTCAAATATGGGAAGAGTTGGAAAATGTATTTACATAAAAACAACAACATTAATAAATTACAACCTATCTATATGACATAAAGATGTAACTATTTTAAAATAAGATTCTTACTTTCTTAGGTAGTAAAGCTTCCCCCTACATTTGTATAGCAGATTGTTTATAGGTTATAGGACTCTATATATATCCATAAAATGTTTATGCAGGAAATACAACTGAAAACATATATAAAGAGTGAAGGAGTGTTAAAAATTAAAAAACACCTATTTTTATTTTAAATGGATTTACTTGTATACTATGTATACATGTTTATACACATCCTGATATTAAAAAAATAGCTGACTTATATACAATACTTAGTTCAATTGAAGTTTACTTAAATAGCAATGTAAATAGAAATTATTATTAAATCAGAATATATATATGGATATATAAATTGCCTTGTAATAGTTTCTGTCTTTGTGGTTTAATGTAAATCTATAAATTATGTGACGTTAAGTTATAAGTAATGTTGGTAAAAAAAACACTTCTCAGATACTGAACTCCAGAACTCATCCCAAGCAAGGAAAAACATCAAAGATGTGACTCCTGTGAGAGGATATGTTTACATGATATATGTATACTCATATGATATTTAGCATGATGTATCTGTGAAGACAAAAAAAAACATTGCGGGAATAAGTATATTGACATAGATGATTTGTTTCGTGTTATGTATCTAAATGTAATAAGGTGGGTTTTTTCGTGAATGTATGTTCAACTTAGATTTACCCTTTATGATGAGATCTACTATGAATATTGTACCACTATCACGTCTCTGGAAAGAGGAACATTTAGTCAGGAGAAAATGTTGTAGCTATTCTAGGTATTGTTTAATCTTGTTTCCTTTCGTCCGGGGTAATATTTTGTGTAAGGATTGTAGCGCAGACGAGGTTTCAGATTACTTTTTTGTTGTTAAATTGTTTAGCAATTCAATGAAAAAAATCCTAAGCCACAATACTTTAAATCACTTCATTTTCGTGTTGACTTTATTTCCCGAACTATTCCAACCGATTGAATTTTCGCGTACCTGACTCCGCTATTTCGAGAACGAGGAAATTTTATTAATTTAGATTTAATAAATAATTCCTTTTCCAATGACATGTACACGAGAGCATGTTAATGCATTATAACACTCCAAATTATAGATTTTTAAATAAATGTTTGTTTCTGCCTCGACTACCGGATGCTTGATTCGTGTACCAGAACAATATGCTCACATGTTACCTCGGTTTGACGACACTGTTGACACTTTGATAGGTAACCAGTATTTCTCGAAATAAGATTTTCGAACTGGTTTCTGCCAGATAGATGTCGCTAATGAGGAACGTGCTTAAACCGATTTTTGGGATTCTACGAAAATAAAAGAATGGCTTTCGGACTGATCTCAACTCGAGCTTGTTTTCTTTACTGTATGGGCAATATGCATCTGAAAGAGTGTTTTTTTGTTTGTTGATAACAGTCTTGCGTTTTCCCGCACATTTGACGAACACCTAATAAGGTTAGAGTCGGTAAATTTCCGCGCCTATATATTGCATCACACATGGGTAATTAAGAGGACTAAGCAGATTGGATGAATGGGTGAGTGTGTGCGCATGCTAAACACCTGTCATTCACTGCTTGAACATTCCTCATACAATTTGAAAACCAGTCTGCTAAGGCATCAGATCGTACAGACATTCCATCAGTCATAGCTGTTCCATTGTCCATTCCCTGGTAAGTTTGTATGAGTGCCTATATACATGTCTTCTTTGATATAAATGTTATATGTTAAACATACTTTCGGCGACATCATTCATTGTTTGTGAGTTATGTAATGCTCATAGCTGTTCATGACATGTATTGTGTACTTTGTAGGTCTTTTTGCTTAAGAAATAAACCAATAAAACGTACATGTATCTTCGGATTTTCTGTGACGAGGGTTACACGTAACCAAGGCAACAAGCGAACGCTACACTGTATACCCATTCTACTACACTCTGTGGCATGGAATTGTTTATAATGTATTAAGATATGGCATTATTTTCTACATTCATTTTGAAAGTATCACCTGAACGACAACATATTTTAATACCTGATCAGTAGCCGATATCTAGCGGCACGAGTACGAATTTGATTTGTATTGTATCTGGTTCCCTGAGACCAGTGCCCGTCTTCACGAAACCGCGTTCATGCTCAAGCGTGGATTCAGTGCTCAGCTTGTACATGTAGCTGGCTTCAAACAAGTGAGAGGGTCAAATTTTCAGGTGTTGACATTAAAAACGGTATTTGGCTTTAAGACACTCCAAAATTCTTCCAAATGATTGGGCAAGTGAGACTTTTTATTGATGTATCACCGGAATAAGAAAAGTGGCTTTTTAAGCATGGAATACATCGTTACAAATCATGTAGCTGTCAATTAATTTTATATCTAATACTAAACTGAATTAGATTGAAGAAGAAGAATTGAAAGGTTTTTTTAAAAGTGAAAACGAAAAAGTCCGTGGTTTTGCTAACGCAGGACCAGTTATAGCCTGAAAATTGTCCATTTCAGACTTAATCTGAGTATACCCATTATATATCTTGAACTTCGCTCCCTTCCGTAAACTGCAACCTCTAGAAAATCAAACAAAATGAATTATTCCAAATAGCGTCTCAAACCCCTTCTGGCACGATAAGTGCAGATTTTTTTAAGTTAGTCACTAAAATTATACTGCGCAGAAGACGAATACCGTATTCCGGGTTTCAACCCAACTCGTAAAGCGTCTTGAGATCGGTAAGCCGAACAAGCCCATGCATTGCATTAGTTCGGACAGGCTGTGGGGAAAGTTCTGCTCACGTTGGAATCAACCTAATATTTTGACGTCATAAAGCATGCAACGTCAGAGTGTCCCACCAATGTTACGACTTGCAAAGGCCGAACTTGTCACGGTAGCCAAGGTTTCCACTATCTCTGACACTAGACTTCGACGTTTTCTGTCAAAATGTCTAAGTCTGGTGTCAGGGCCAGTATCATGGGCCGAACCCGTCCGTACCAAAATTGATTATTCATATATGCAGATGTACTTGCTTCAAGGATACACTTCCGGTTTTCCCACAGGACAGCAACCTCCGGGCAAACAAAATAAGGGCAATGTGAAACAAGTGGAAGCAACTTGGTTTACGCCCGAGAGCTACGCTCCTTATAGGATAAGACAAGGCCTAAAATGAGCGTTGCTTTTGTTGATCTCTGATATTTACTGATTCAGAACTTATTTCAGAATGGGTAAGATAAAATTTAGGTCGGAGAGTCGAGGAATAAGAAATAAGCACAAGCTCTAATGAAATTTTAGGACCGACATAACAAATAGAGAAGACCGACGCAAGTTCGGCCAGTTCTGGGAAGTATGACAGCAGCGTAACCGAAACCCTCATAGTAATAGATGTACCATTTCTCAAGCGCATGTTGATTGGCTTAATACTATCTTGGCCAAATATCAGTTTAGACGTTTGGGCTTGCCGATTCCATTGGATCTACTTTTATTAACCAAATATATTCGCGGCAGGTATACGTTTATATGATGTGTATCTTATTTCGTTCCCAACAGACTACAATTAATGATTCATTCATGAGAATCACATGTGGTGACTACAGTTTAATGGGTGTAATAAGAGACGAACTATTCAAATAAACGTCCACAGCGTTGCTCAGGACACGGACAAGTCACGAAATTTACATGTTTATAGAAGGCTATAAACTACCGTTCATTTACTACATTTTATAAGATGACTACGATGGTCGACAGAAACTGGCTTTCAACATCCTGGTGAAATGTCAACATAATGCGCAAGGTATTAAAATTAAGTCAGATTCTGACGGTAAGAAAGTTGGGAAGCATTGACAGTAGTGTGTAAGTTAGGAAGCATTGACGGTAGTGAGTAAGTTAGGAAGC
>NW_018408843.1:120867-121031 GCF_002113885.1 Mizuhopecten yessoensis | reverse complement strand
TGAGTAAGTTAGGAAGCATTGACGGTAGTGAGTTAGTTAGGAAGCATTGACGGTAATGAGTAAGTTAGGAAGCATTGACGGTAGTGAGTAAGTTCGGAAGCATTGACGGTAGTGAGTAAGTTGGGAAGCGTAGTGAGTAAGTTGGGAAGCATTGACAGTAGTGT
>NW_018408843.1:103201-113060 GCF_002113885.1 Mizuhopecten yessoensis | reverse complement strand
CATTGACGGTAGTGAGTAAGTTCGAAAGCATTGACGGTAGTGAGTTAGTTAGAAAGCATTTACGGTAGTGAGTAAGTTAGGAAGCGTAGTGAGTATTCAAGTTTCATAACAGAAACATTGTATAACATGTGCTTGCTTTATTACCATACATTATATTATACAAGAGCCTAATTTTGTTTTCTTACTGTTTTCTTTTGAGGGCTATTACAGAAACTCGCCTTCTTAATGTAAACTAAGGTAATGACTCGCACATGTTAATACTATTTGTGCTCATAAAGTCATTTCATTACGCAGTGAGTTGGTCCATTCATGATACAGAAATTGGTAAAAAATCAGTGTTTTTGTAAGTGAAGAGTATACTGAATATTGAATGAATCTTTCTTTTATAAAGGCCTGTGTATTTAGTAATTTCAATACATAAAGAGCTTTAGTAAGTGTAAATTGTACAAGGAATCTTTCTCAAAATATGTGATGAATTTTTCTTTGATATTTCTTTAATTCAGTGAGAAAATTTCAATCTTTGACCTAAGAGGCAGATCAATTTTCGTTAATTGCCAGAAATCGCATTAAACATCATTTTATTTGTATAAAATCATTATAATGGAAATATATTAAGCTTTCAAAATATAATTAGTAACACTTAGATTGAAACATTACATATATAGTTCACTCTTGCTGTTTTTTTCTTTAATCACTGTATTTTCCCTCTCCTCTCTTCCTATTACTCCTTCTTTCTCTCTTAAACAAAATACCACCTTACTAAATATCAGTTGTATTACCAAGGGACAAGGAATAGACTGTAAATTGGTTGAATGCTGTCTGACCACTTTATGCTTATTCTATCTTTTATCTTTTAAATATATCTTGCCTTGCTTATCTTATTCTACTTGCCTTTCTTCTTTCCCTTTCTATGTCTTTCCCTTCTTCTATTTTCTATCTCAGCTGCCAGACTAGTCGATCCAGTCATTTGACCTTGCACATGTCCGTGTTAATTGAAGGTATTAGAATATTATCGGCAAATTGTCAGGGATTGGGGGATAAAACCAAGAGAAAGGATGTATTTTCATATTAAAGGTGTAAAGATTTTAATATTTTATTGTATACAAGATACTCATTTTACTCCAGAAATTGAAGAAATAATTAGGACAGAGTGGGGATATGATTGTTACTTTAACTCTCTGATGTCAAATTCTAGGGGGGTTGCAATATTATTTAATAATAATTTTGAGGTGAAGGTTTTAAAGGTTAAAAAGGATTTGACTGGGAATTTCATAGCATTAGATTTAGAAATAGAAGGGAAACAAATTACACTTATAAATATCTATTGGCCAATTTCAGATATTTCATCTTTTTATGACAACATAGTAGAATCAATAGATACTTTTAAAAATGAATGTTTTATAATATGTGGAGATTTTAACTTGGTATTAAACCCTGAAATTAATTATGATAAAAGCTATAAAAATATCAATAACCCAAAAGCTAGAGAAACTATCTTACAAATAATTGAAGAGTTAGGAATGGTTGATGTTTATAGGGAACAGAATCCTGATAATAAAAGATATACATGGAGAAGAAATAATCCAATTAAGCAGTCCCTTTTTTTCTCATTTCTGAAAACTTAGTGTAAATAAAACAAATATTGAGCCAGGATACAGATCTGACCATTCTATAGCATTTATTATGTTAAAATTTAACGAATTTAAGAAAGGGAAAGGACTATGGACGTTACAATCTAATATGCTCTTCCAGTTTATAATCCACACAGCATGTCCAATATTCTGGACTCTGATCATGAGATCCAATTCCTTATAGAAGATCAGCTGTTTTTAGAAACATCATTAATAGAAATTAAAGGGAAACTATTTCATATGCTTCACACAAGAAAAAACAACAGAACCGTTTAGAAAACAATTTAAAAAATATTATAAAACATTTAGAATCGGTTGAAAATATTGATTTTGATAAATTAAAGGAGAAAAAACAAGTATAAGAAAATATATGATTACATAAACTAAGAGGTAGCATTATTAGATCTAAAGCTAAATGGGTTGAAGAGGGAGAAAAGCCAACTAACTATTTTTTTATTCTCGAAAACAGAAATTATACTTCAAAAATAATTCCAAAAATAGAAAAAGAAAATGGGGATATAGTAACTAATCAAAATGAGATACTTAAAGAAGTTCAATTATTTAATAAGTCTTTATATACCAATGATGATAATATAGATGATGTTAATTTAGACAACTTTTTACATGACTTTCATGTTCCTAGACTGAATAATATAGAATCTGATAGTTTACAGGGCATTAAAGAAGCATCACAAACACTAAATAAAATGAAAAATGGGAAAAGCCCTGGTTCTGATGGTTTTACGGTTGATTTTTTAAAATGTTTCTGGAAACAGCTGAATAACTTTATAGTGAGATCAATCAATTTTGGTTACACTAATGGGCAATTGTCAGTTACACAAAGACAGGGAATAATAACATGTATACCTAAAGGGGATAAACCAAGACAGTTTCAAAATAAATGGCGACCAATAAAAAGGGATAATAAAAACAGTGTTAAATAGTATAATAAACACAGATCAAACAGGGTTTATTTCGGGTCGTTATGTTGGGGAGAATACTAGGTTAATTTATGATGTCATGCAATATACAGATGAAAATAATATACCAGGAATGTTGTTAATTATAGATTTTGAAAAGGCCTTCGACTCAGTGTCCTGGAAAATTGAAAAAATCTGCAATATATCAAGGGGGAAATTTATCATTTTATTCGATATTAAAAGAGGTTGCAGGCAAGGGGATCCAATAGCTCAATATATATTCATATTATGCGTTAAAATTCTAGCTGTAAGACTGAGAAATAATAAACATATAAATGGTATTAATATTGACAATTGCCCGCTTTTACTTTCCCAGTATGCTGATAACACTACATTGATTTTAGATGGCACACAAATTTCATTAAAAGAGGCAATTAAAGAATTGAAAAGTTTTGCAAATATTTCTGGACTTAAAATAAACATAGGAAAAACACATGTTATTTGGATATGTAGTAACAAATACAGTGATGAAATTCTTTATCCTGAATTGAATTTGCAGTGGGAGGATAGGAAATTTATACTTTTAGGTATCGAGTTTGATGTAGACTTACATAAGATAACAAAATTGAATTACGATAAGAAATTTGTAAAACTCAAAACTTTGATTAAAACCTGGAAAGGAAGATTGTTGACTCCTATTGGTAGGATACATATCATAAAATCATTATTAATTTCACAATTCAATCACCTTTTTATCTCTTAACCTTATCCAGATGATTGTTTTCTTAAAAAAAAAATGTAGAGCTTTTTAATTTTCTGTGGAATAGTAAAATAGATAAAGCTAAGAGAGATGTCATTGTTAAAGATTATAAAAAGGGGGTCTTAAAATGTTACATGTACAGTCGTTTATTGACTCGTTAAAATTAACGTGGGTTAGGAGGTTATATATGAATACTGGCAAATGGCAAGTGATTTTAAAAGTATATTGTGATAAAAACATTCTGGCAAATTGTGGAACTGATTATATTTCAAAATGTCAAAATAAAACTAAAAATCTATTTTGGATTGATGTATTTAAGGCATGGAGAAAAATTATTGAAAAATATAAGTCCCCCAGCAGTAAGTTCAAAATGCCCATCTGGTATAACAAAAATATTTCAATAGAAAATAGAAGTACATTTTACAGGGAATGGTACAATAAAGGAATAATTGTAATTGATGATCTAATCAGAGACAGAAATATCTATGCTTTTTACACATTTTAAGAATTCAAACAGATTTTTGATATCAATACAAATTTTTGACGATACCAGGGTCTAATTACATCCATTAGAGAGTATATAATACAAGAAGATAGGTCAAATGTAGAGGTTAACTACCCCTTTAAACCAATTAATATAGAAGTGTTTCTGAAAAATACAAAGGGGATAAGAGATTTTTATAGCTTGTTTTGTAAAAATGAAACTATTTCAACAGGTAAAAAAAATGGGATGATTTATTTCAATTTGATGATTAAGTTTGGATTTTTTTTTATGAAATGACATTTAAAATTCCGAAAAATACCAAATAACAGTGGTTCCAGTACAGAATTAATCAGCATATTTTGACAACTTATGCATATTAATTTAAGGCAGGAATAGTAGATAGCCCTTACTGTGAATTGTGTGAACTAGAAATAGAGACAATAGAGCATGTTGTATGGGAATGTGACAAAGTACAAAATCTTTTACAAAATTTAGAGTTCATTTGATTATAATAAACAAACATTTCATTTTAGTTTTTATTACTATAATGGACTAAATAAAAGTGACAATAGTATTATTTTAATAATAAAACAGTATATATACAAGGCAAGATGTCTTAAAGTGCCTTTATCTATACAAGGAATTAAAAATTCAATTAAAGAGCATTACAGTATTCAAAAATATTTTACAAATAGTAAAGACGAAATATATCTCATTACATGTAACTTCCAGAATGAGTGGAAAAAATGGAAAAGGCTTATTGATATTTCCTAGACCTACATTTTGCCGATTATTTGTTTATATGTTTGATATTATTTAAATTTATTTGAAAACAAAAGAGACAAAATTGAAACATACAATGTTTTATCTTAATTACTTAGCTACTAACACCTATATTATTACCAGACTTCTATCCTTTAGATTGGTTTGTTTAATACTGGTACTTCTCCTCTTTTCTGTCTATCTTTCCGTCTGTCTGTCTGTCTTTCTGTCTTTCTTTCTGTCTATTTACCTGTCTTTATTTCCACTATGCCATGTTTTCTTGTATCTCATATCTGATTTTCCTTCCTTTCTTATATAACATTACAAAAAAATAAAATACCACTTACAAAAAGAGCAATATTAATTAGTATGAAAGTATGTGTGAAAGAAGAATTCATTTTGTATAATGAAATGTATATGTTATTGTATGTGAAAAATATTTTGAAAATAAACAAATAAACAAAAAAAGGTTTGAAATATATACAAAACTAAATGTGCGAACACTCACTCTACACTGTTTAATTTGAAATGTTTAGGTTACTTTTAGAACAGCGTAGTACGTACATGATCCATCGGAAAAAAACACCTGGTTTTAAACCAATGAAAAGTGTCGTTACATCGCAGACCTGGTAGAATTCGTCGTTATACAATGCTATATGAACATTGTAAATTTATATTAAAATGTTGTATTCTTATATTAATATCGTTACAATAGTATGTTTAATAATTTTATTATTATGTCTATTGTATGATATTAACATACCAGCTGAATAGTGCATTGTTATATTTTACATTATGTACATGTTATGTTTGCTTTTGTTTTATCAGGTCAGTGATTAGATATATACAATCACCATCTATATATTACTTTATACACCTACTGGTAGCATGATGAATTTAATATCATGGGCTGTCAGTTTGAGAAGAAGTTGAGAATAACTTGACAACGGATTGTTCTGATTTCCCAGCATTTGGGAACATATTTTCTCAAAAAGAACGTCTGTTCGCGCCAGTTTTTAGACCTCCTAAACTGGCAAAAGAATTCACACAAAAGTGATCTGCGTAAGAAAAGAGTCCGTCATAAACATATAAATATAAAATTACAAAACAAAAGAGTATATCAACCCAATTTATCGCGTAAATATGCATATGGAAAGGACAATGAAGATAACATTGATTTAAAAATATATGTTTCTCAATAGTTTCAAACTTTATAATATCTGTATACATGTTTTATCATTTGCAAATGATGACCATTGAGCCTAAAAGTCATTTGGAAAATATGGTAATAACCTTTTTAGATGAGCAAAAATATAAGATAGTAGTAGGTAGATGATAAACAGTTTATAACACATTATTTTCAGAGTTTGTCGTTAGAACAATACTGGCATCGCTGGCACGTGGATAAAATCCCGAGTCAACCTGCGATGGCCTCTAGATTTTATCCAGGTGCTCGCGATGAGAAAATTGTTCTCACGACAATCCCTGAAAACACAGTGTGATAATGTATAATATCCGTTGTAAAATTAAAAGCATGCGCTGTTTCTATTTCATATTTATGATTTTGCTTTTCTGATTGGAAAAAACATATTACAAATATGTCTGTGTTCAAATTTGGTATAGCCGTTCACAGCAGCTGTATAATTTATTCGGATATAAAAGGGGGAAAAAAACAACAACAAAATGACGTCGATTCATCGCAGACGTGGTACAATTCGTCATTATACAGTTCATATTTATTTGTTACATAAATATTGTAACGTAATAATGTTTTATGTCTACTGTATCCTTATATTTACAAAATGTTTCGCTTTTGTTTTTGCGTTGTAAAGTGAATAGCTTGTTCTGTTTATATTTCACTTTTAGTATCTTGCTTTTCTGATTGAAAAACAATCAAATATGGTTGAATTCAAATTTGGTTTAGCCGTTCAAAGAAGCTGTATAATAAGTTCGGATTTATAAACAAAGAACACAAAAAGACGTAGTTATCCGGATCACAGTATTTTCAAATAACAGATTGCCTTTTATGTTATATCTTTATTTTACTTTGACGTCTGTGTTATATTTCAGTTTGTTTATCGATATGGTTTTTAGCACATCAAAACCTATTACATTTTAGGACTCGTATATCTAAATCAGCAAATCACCAAGTGTTTCATACGATTGTAAACCCTACCTAAAGTTTGTTCCGGTTAAATACAGTCATTTAGAGTAATTTAAATGGGTAAATGATGACATATTTTACGATGAATGACATCTTGATAAGTAACGTTATAAAAATAAATAGTTAGTAGATTTTAAAATGTGATGGCGGATTGATATGGGGTCAACTGCCTGTCTAAGCCTTTGTCGGCTTTGTATCTATGAATCTAGACAGGTTTCCTTCGTGTTCAACTTCAAATATTAAAGCTACAAGCTCAAAAGCTAAGTTATAGCATATAATAAATAATTTAGTGGTGTGAAACAAGATACAAGAATATTTATTTAACGTCGCATACCATAAACATACAAACATCAGCTCGGTAGAGCTTTTTCTGTGAGTTCTTTCCATAACAGAAATGCCCGGATTATCAAGGGGAATCTCTAGTGCTGAAACCGTCTGTCTCCCGATGGCGACGTAACACGAAATACAACACTATCATTACAGCTAACAAAAGAAATACAAAAGAATATCGACGTGTCAACTTAACCTTAATTCGAACTCAAAATAAATAAACTAGGGCAAAATATGAACGAAGGAAAGATTTACATGGAGAACCTTGAAAACTAACAAAGGGAATCAGACCAAGAGTTCCCGAAACATTGACGACTCCAGCCATTGTCACGTTCTCACATCGAGAATTCGGGTAGTGACAACAAAACCAAAAAGGCGCACTAATGACCATAGTCAATATCATCGACACACCACACAAAGGCGCTCTCAGTACCATAATCTAAATCATCGAAATTCACACCACACAAAGGCGCACTAAGGACCAAAATCTAAATCTTCGAAATTCACACCACACAAAGGCGCACTAAGGACCATAATCTAAATCATCGAAATTCACACCAAACAAAGGCGCACTATAGAACCATAATCTAAATCATCGAAATTCACACCACACAAAGGCGCACTAAGGACCATGATCTAAATCATCGAAATTCAAACCAAACTAAGGCGCACTAAGGACCATAACCTAAATCATCAAAATTCACACTACACAAAGGCGCACTAAGGACCATGATTTAAATCATCGAAATTCACACCAAACTAAGGCGCACTAAGGACCATAATCAAAATCATCGAAATTCACACCACACAAAGGCGCACTAAGGACCATAATCTTAATCATCGAAATTCACACCAACCTAAGGCGCACTAAGGACCATAATCTTAATCATCGAAATTCACACCAATCAAAGGCGCACTAAGGACCATAATCAAAATGATCGAAATTCACACCACACAAAGGCGCACTAAGGACCATGATTTAAATCATCGAAATTCAAACCAAACTAAGGCGCACTAAGGACCATAATCTAAATCATCGAAATTCACACCAAACTAAGGCGCACTAACGATCATAATCAAAATCATCTAAATTCACACCACACAAAGGCGCGCTAAGGACCATGATTTAGATCATCGAAATTCAAACCAAACTAAGGCGCACTAAGGATCATAATCAAAATCATCTAAATTCACACCACACAAGGGCGCACTAAGGACCATGATCTAAATAATCGAAATTCACACCAAACTAAGGCGCACTAAGGATCATAATCAAAATCATCTAAATTCACACCACACAAGGGCGCACTAAGGACCATAATCTTAATCATCGAAATTCACACCACACAAAGGCGCACTAAGGACCATGATCTAAATCATCGAAATTCACACCAAACTAAGGCGCACTAAGGATCATAATCAAAATCATCGAAATTCACACCACACAAAGGCGCACTAAGGACCATAATTTTATGAACTGCGAACCAGTTCATTTTGAATTTGTCTCAAGAACCATTGAGGTTTATACCCCATAAACCTCAACAAAATGGGATTCTATCCTTATATTTACATTCAGAGCGATTTTGATATTTTTTCGGATAATTTCTAAAATATCGGTCTTGTGCAAGTCTTACACCACGGAAGGTATCAAAACCTATGACGTCATCACTCACTGTGAGATGACGTCCTGGTAAGATGAATAAGCAAATTAAGATGTAAATTATTTTTTGAATTCAACTGAATACTTCTGACAAAAAAATAACAAATTGAAAGCAATCTATGACTGGAACTACTTCCCGCGCTCCGCGGAATAACAGAGAAATCAGGTTGATCATATGCTGATGTATTCATACGCCTACTTGAAAGTTCATTGAAAAATAACCTTTTAATTGTTAAGTGAGTATATTGAGTCCAAGTTCAGTAGAAATGTAAATATCAAACATTATCTCTGTCTACAATATCGTCTTTGTGACCATGGGTTAATCCACGTGCTGTATTGTGATTATCCCTATACCTCAGGGTCAGAAAAGAGTTGATTATATCGATTGTAGATAAGGAATCTTAATCATTCCAAGATATTTAAACAAAATGATTCTCTCCTAAATTCTGTATTCGTTCTCACTAGGTCTGTATACCGTGGATACGTATACCAACATGTCTGTTTACCGTGGATACGTATACCAATATGTCTGTATACCGTGGATACGTATACCAACATGTCTGTATACCGTGAATACGTATACCAACATATCTGTATACACCAACATATCTGTATATACCAACATATCTGTATAGCGTAGATACGTATACCAACATATCTGTATAGCGTAGATACGTATACCAACATGTCTTTTTACCGTGGATACGTATACCAACATATCTGTATAGCGTAGATACGTGTACCAACATGTCTGTATACACCAACATGTCTGTATACACCAACATATCTGTATGCACCAACATATCTGTATACCGTGGATACGTGTACCAACATGTCTGTATACCGTGGATACGTGTACCAACATGTCTGTATACCGTGGAAACGTATACCAACATGTCTGTATACACCAACATGTCTGTATACCGTGGATACGTGTACCAACATGTCTGTATATCGTGGATACGTACACCAACTTGTCTGTATACCGTGGATACGTGTACCAACATGTCTGTATACACCAACATATCTGTATACACCAACATATCTATATACACCAACATATCTATATACACCAACAAATCTGTATACACCAACATATCTGTATAGCGTAGATACGTATACCAACATATCTGTATACACCAACATAT